>NW_026596064.1:18107289-18127747 GCF_907164565.1 Psammomys obesus
CATGAAAGCTAAGTATTCTTAATGACATCAAAGGGCTTTCTGAATTACACACACACACACACACACACAAAACAAAAAAAAAACGGGTAGAGTTGTGTTAGTTTTATTTTGACAGGGGCACAAATCTTAGCCTGTAGGTCATTTTATTCTTAGCAATGTGAGTTATGATTTTCTCCAAAAGGAGTAGGATATGGAACTTAACACTGAATAGATTGGCTTGGAAAAGCAACTAAAATAACAAAGCAAAAACTGCAGTCACCAGGAAGACATGGGAGGGAGGGGGATGCATGACCTTTTGCTCACAGCTCAGAATCAGTCAGAAGCACACCTGCTGTGGGGTAGTGTCCTGGTCCCTGCACACTTAGAAACTCAAGGAGAGTAAGAAGCTGCTTCAGGAGGAGAGCACAAGAGTCTCTGTTGGACCTCTGAACTCACCTCTAACCTGGGGCTGGCTGGTGGTCACCATGGGAAGAGGGGAAACAGTCAGTTTGGAAGAGCAGAGCAGAGCAGAGCAGCACTGGAGTCCTTGTCAGCAGTTTCCTGAACGTTCTCTAGCCTTGTTCATGTACTTTTCTCTTCACGTGTCTAATATGAGTCATGCAGATTCCTGCCCTTTCTCACTCCTGACGCCAAAATGATTCCAAGTAGAAACCTTTCCCTAGCATCAACTGTTATAAAATCATCTTTATTGATAGATATCCCTGTGGACCGATCTTTGTTAAAGAGTTGTGAAGTGATTTCTGGGCTCGCTAAAATGGCAGCACATTGAGTCAAGGGCAGAAAGTTGAGCGAAGTTTGTGCTTTCGGGGCTGGGTGTGATGAGAGCCACCAGTGGGAGGGAGGTAGACACACAGCTGCTCTTGCAGCTGCGGGAAGTTGCTGACACAGGACTCCTTCGGGAAGGCAGTGAATGGAGTGCTGCAATTTGGTGCAGAAAGTCAAAAGAGAAAGCCAAGCCACAGTCCTTGGAGAATGACTCACAGTTTTCCCTTTCCACAACTTTGTTCCCCCTGAGTTCTCTGCAGAGCTTTTGTCATTGTAAATTGTAGGCTTGGATCAGCAAGAGGCAGACAAGAGTCTCTGCTGAACCCCCAGATGGAGGTGCCTTGTTTAAAAAAGAAAGAGAAAGATAGAAAATAAAGAGCAGAAGAGGTATCCTTGCATACAGAAAAGAGATAGTAAGCGGACATCTGTTGAAGCAAGGTTTTATGACTGCGGAAGGAAAGGGCACTGGGAAAATTCTTGGGGAATGTTAAGAAAAAGTTTTATTTGATCTTGGTTCTCTTTTTGAAAAAGAAGCTGGAATTTAGGCAAATACTACAAAAGAATGCCGACCCCAGTCAATACTAAAGCTTACTTCTAAGCAAGAGTGAACAGCAGTCCGCATCTGTTTTATAAACCTTGCTGGCCTTTTTCTGAGTACTGTCAATTGGTAGGTAAAAAACAAACAAGCAAACAAACAAACAACTCCTGCATGTGTAGAGAGCTAGCCATATCCCTATTTTTCCCAAGCTCTTTTAGTGAAATGCAATTTAGGTAAAAGTGTACTACATGCAGTAATACAATTTCGTAAATTTATGAAAAGTGTATAAACATAGAAACACTGCTACAATCCCCAAATAGGACATGCCCATCATGAAAGAAAAGTTGCCTGGCAGGGTTGGCTGTCAATCCCTTTTGCCTGATAAGGACCCTTTGAGTCCACACACATGGTCATGTACAACATGAATATAGCACAATATGTTCATTACCTTGCTTAAATGTTTGTGGTATTTCTAGTCTCTTACCACAAGGGTTGAAGCTTGTGTGAATAATTGTGAATAAACTCTGAACTAGTTGTCCGTTTTCAATCTTTTTGGATCAAGGTCTTGGGTTGGGTTGACCAGATCGTGCGGAGGTGGGTTTATATAAATTTACCATTTTTTTCCAAGGTGGGTAGACTTATTTATTTGCCTTTCAAACAGTAATGTGAAGCAGTCAAGTTACCTACTGTCTTTTCAGGCCCTGGAATTTGTATTTTTATTGTGAGATGTCAGAGCAAGAATGCTATCACACCTCACTGTCCTTTACTCAGTGTGAAAATATTAGTATATTTATCTGTGTATTACATTTGGTTTTTAAGGTGTCAATTCAAAAGTTTGCATTTTTTTATTTCTCTTTAAAATGTAAGACATTTTAAAGATTATGGCTACATATTTAATCAGCTATAAGATATAAAATATTTTCTTTTCTTAAGTATCATTGTATTTTCATAAGCATCTTTTAAAAATATTTTATTGTACTTTAATTATTTTTTAACTTTTATTACTTACACTTTATTCCCTTTGTATCCCCCCCTAAACCCCTCATGCCTCCCTTCCTAATCCACCTTCCCTCCCCCTTCTTCACGCATGCCCCTCCCCAAGTCCACTGATAGAGAAGGTCCTCCTCTCCTTCCTTCTGATCTTACTTACTCTATCAGATCTCATCAGGAGTGGCTGCATTGTCATCTTCTGTGGCCTGGTAAGGTTGCTCCCCCCTCAGGGAGAGATGATTAAAGAGCAGGCCAATCAGTTTATGTCATAAGTATCTTTTTAACAAGTCATTCAACGTAAAGTCTACATTATCAGTAATTTCATGATTAATTCTTTTTCTATTTAATTTAAGATACGTCTCTACTGTGGTTCACAAAGATTAGCTCCTATTTTTTTTCGGTAGTTTTTATTATGTTATCTTTTACTTCTAAGAGTTAATTGATTTCAGATTATTTTCTGTGCATAGTATGAGATGGGCACCACAATGAACATTATTTTCTACTGCAGGGAAACATTCATTTGTTTCAACATTGTTTGTTGAAATACTAATTTTTCACAACAAAGTAACTTGAAACATTAATCAACAATAACTTAGCTATGCGTGTGTGTGCACTTCTCCATTGTGCTTTTCCTACAGTCACCTGTATGTCTAAATTTATGAAAATAGGACACTACCTTCATTACTGAAATCAGACATACGTGTTTTCCAATTTTGTGTTTATTTTCAAAGCTGTTTTGACTGCTCTAGGTCTGACACACTTCTACATAAATTTAAAGTCAGCTGGTAAGTCTCTTCAAATGACATACTAAAACTTAATTTGAGATTGTTTTGAGTCTTCAGCTAATCTAGGGGAATGAGTTTATTATTGACTCCATTTATTTATGTGTTCTGAAATTGATTTCAGCATTTTTATATTTCAAAGCACACACATATTGAACTCATTTTGTCCAGTTAATATCTAAATATTTTGATGATATTATGAATGATATTTAAAGAAATACATTTTAATTTGGATAAGTATATGGAAATGTGACTTTAGTATTTTGATTTTACCTTTGAACATCTGAGAAATCTACTCATTGGTTTCCAAGGCTTGCAAAGATCCTTGTGTGTGTTCATCTCACATAAGCTAAGTATGCCTTTTGTTTGCAATGAGTAGAACATCAATATCCAATACTGAAGAAGAATCTCATTATTACTGATGATAGCAGGGAAATATTCAATTTTTAGTATTAAGAATTTATTAATTATAAGTACATAATTGGTGTTAATGTTAGTAACAGGTGATTTCTAATATGCCAAAATATCTTTGTGAACATGTGTGTATCTGTTGAAAAGAGAGTGTGTTTTTTCTTTCTTATTCTTTAATATGAATAAAGCATTTTTTTCCATTAAGGCAACTTTTGTAAGGAGAGCCACTTCATCTATCATTTACATTAATAGCCACATGTGAACTGATAGGTATGGGCTTGTTTGTTTGCTATTTTTTGTTTTGTCTCATGTTTGTTTCTGAGGCAAGGTCTCACTATGCAGCTCTGATTGACCTGGAACTCTCTATGTAGATCAAGCAAACTGGCCTAGAACTCACAGAGAGCCACTTCCTACTATCTTCCAGGAGCTGGGACTAGAGTGCTGCCCTGCTATGTTTTCTGTGATTTCCTAGCTTTGCAGAGAGACTTCGCATATTTGATCATAAAGGCTCTTAGTCTGAGGCATATTTTCTAACTTTCCTGTATTTTTTTAATATCATGATGATAAAAAATATCTTAATGAGTTGGAAAATAATGCTTTGTTTTCTGCAAGAATTTGGATGAAGTTAATATTTTAAGATTTGTGGGTTTGATTACATTTTGGGGACAGGAGCTCCACAAGGAGAGCAACAGAACCAAAATATCTGGGTCCAGGGGTCTTTTCTCAGACAGGTACTTCAACTAAGGGCTATGCATGAAGATAACCTAGAACACTGCACAGATGTAGCCCATGGCAACTCAGAGTCCAAGTGGGTTCCCTAGTAAGGAGAACAGGGGCTGTCTCTGACATAAATTCAGTGCCTGGCTCTTTGATTACTTCACCCTGAGCAGGAACCAGCCTTACCAGGCCACAGAGGAAGATAATGTAGCCAGTCCTGATGAGACCTGATGGGCTAGGGTCAGAGAGAAAGAGAGGAGGACCTCCCCAATCAATGGACTTGGGGAGGGGAATGGGAGAACATGAGGGAGGGAGGGTAGGATTGGGAGAGAACAAGGAAGGACGCTACAGCTAGGATACAAAGTAAATAAATTGTAATTAATAGAAATAAAAAAATAAATTTTAAAAAGAGGCAATGCCAAAAAAAGATTTACATTTTGTTTATTAGTGCGCAAATGAATATATTTGAATGTTAGCACAGTGAAGCATGTGTCTGGAAAGGCCAGGACAGGTGTCAGATCCCCTGGAACTGCATGGACAGTAGTTCTGTGTCCCTTACTGTGATCTTTGGGAGCTGAATTTCTGTCCTTCACAAGAGAAATGATGACTCTTAAGTGCTGAGCCATCTCCCCATCCCATCGAGTTATTATGGCTGCTTTCATAGCTTGATGGCCAGAGGATCTGCATCTAGCTTTGTGGTCAAGATTTGAGCCATAAATTCAATTTTCTTAAATACTATCAGGTTACTAGGCCATTTCTTCTTGAATGACTGTGATCATTTGTGTTATGATATCGCTGATGATATGCTATTTTATTGTCATGCTTTTCTTCAAAGCGTTTTTCTTACCATCTTCCTGATGGCTACAATCTCTGTAATGATGTCCCACTTATTCAATTTTTTCCTAATGTGAGTCATATAACAAATTAACCAGATATGTCCAGCTGTAATTATATTAATTTTATTGATCTTTGAGAATAACCAGATTTTTGGCATTCTGCTCTGTTGTTCTGCAGCTGGGTGTTTGTTTCTGTCATTGTTTCTTGCCTTTGTGGGTTTGATTTTTTTTTCTGTATGTTATTTGAGACATTCTTTTTAAGTGATAAACCTTTAATGTTACAAATTTCTCTTCGTCTACTGGCTTTAGGTCAATCACAATTTTTCAGTAAGTTTCATTCTGCTCAGTAAGTACATCTTATATTATGTTAGCTGCTTTACATATATTGAGACTTATTTTTATGGCTAAAATGGGCGTATGTTGGTGAATTTCTCATGAGCCTTTGAAAAGCAGACGTACTGTTCTGCTTTATTGACGGCGTTCACTTTACATTATTGCTTTAGGGGTGTTCATGCATTCTAGACTCTGATTTTCAAAATCTATTAACTGTGGAGAGAGGAACATTAGGATATTTAACCATGATCTTGACTTTATTTATCCCTTTAGTCTTTGTCATTCATATATGGTTTTGCTTCAGGTATCTTGAAAGTTCTACTGTCTGTTGCTCATGAATTTAAGGTTGACATTACTTATTGATTAAATGGGTTTTTACCAATATATGATAGGTTATTTCTGATTATACATATAATTTTCATTTCATGTAACATCAATATATTAACTCCAGGATTATATGTTTTAATTTATGTTTATGGAGTAATAATTATATGCAAAATTTAACCTTAAATTGTACTCTTTTATGAATTTCAACAAATAAAATCACTAGCCTAATCAAGAGGAAATGTTTCATCAAAAAGAATGAAAACTCTCCTTAAACATCTTGAAGACAATGGTTTTACGTGATAAGCAGTTTTCTATGCTTATCGACTGTATTTTGCAATGAGCACTTTAAATTGAACCAAACAGTATATAACTAATGTTGGTATAATGTTCTTTTGGAATGTATACAATTTACCTTATTTCACTCAAATGCTGATTTCTCTACCCCACTATCTGGTTTCATTCTGGACATTGCATTGTGTCTCTAGTTTGTGTAAACATGCCACCATTTGTTCTCTATATTGTCAATTAAACAACCAGCCCCAATGTTGAGCAATGGAAAGGATGGGATGGGATATCCTGGTCTGGAGAGGGGAGGTGAAGGAATCCAGTGAGAAGAAGGAGGAAAAGGGAGAATCAGCAGAAGAGGTCTTGGAACCACATTGGAGAGATGGACTGGACCTAAGATATGACTGAAAGCAAGTATAATGGGTGAAATCTAAATGGTAGGAAACTGTGTGGGTTGGAGGTTTAGGATGGAGTAGCTATTGCCCAATGTTGTGCTCTAGGTTAATTAAATAAATCACAGTCTCTGTGTGGTGATTTGTGTATACAGCTGGTTTAGGACTAACTGCTGCTTAACTAAAAGATATATCAATAGTAAATATTAATAACCCAAAACAAACCAATTTATAGTATATTTACTAGTGATTAGTTACATTTCATTGTAGAGTAAGATTTCATCCTGATCTTTGGATACAAATGACCAATGCTGAATTTCTGTGATTTTCCAACTTCAGTATATGAATTGAGCTGTATAGACATTCACAAAAAGATATTATTTTCAGGAAATGTATTTCGTAAAGTTCTAGACTTTCATCAGTAAAGAATAAAACCAATCGCAATGCACACAGGTCTCAGAATGGCCAAAGAAATTAAAAAGAGGAGATAAGTAAGATGAAGATATTTTGGTGAATTTGAGCCTAGAACTAGTTTTATCCTCTATGAATACAAATTAATAATGTCTAGTTTAATTTTTGAAGGGACTGTGAGGTGTGGGGACATAAACCTTTAATCTCAACACTCAAGAGGCAGAGATAGGCAGATATCTATGAGTTTCAGGCCAACTTTGTTTACATGGCAAGTTCCAGGTCAGCCAACGCTATAGAGCAGGATCCTGCTTTACACAAAGCAAAGCAAAGCAAAACAAAATAATTTAAAAATAGCAAAACCAAACCATGTTAAGCAAAAACTAAGATTTGTGGAAATATAGATAAAGAAGTAGCAGAAAAAACTTGAGTAAACTAATGTTTCAAAATACCTCACAAATGTGCCTCCTCAGGCTCTTAAAATCACGATGTTCCTTCCATTTATTCAAGAAATGAATTTTGCCAGCATTTCCATAACCACATCTGGACATCTGTGTCACATTGTCTACTCAAATCACTTTCTCTAGTGCTCACTTGGTCTGGATGTTGATTTTTATCTTCACGGGCATCAGCATGTTGGTAAGGACCAGGCCACTTGCTTATGCTTTGTGTGAGATGAGCTTTTGAGATGAGCTTTTCCTATCTTTGAGAGATAGAAATTGAAATTTTAGGAGTTCCTCAAATTCACTGTTTTTTTAAGGCATTTTTATCAAGGTTAAAACATGACAAATACCTACATGCTAGCCTTTCTGCTTCTTCTTTTAATAATATATGAGCTTGGAGAAGTGTTCTATTCTAATAGTAAATCGAGAAAGAAAAGGTTCAAAGAGTAATAGTCACATATATGGCTGTAAAAGACTAAGGTTTAATAAACATTGGTTAGAGGAATATAGGCTGTGAGTGTTTTGCCAACAGAGCCTGCTGTTTTGTTTGTGTGATTTTTATCATTATCTTTTTTTTAATTTAATAAGCTAAGTGTCTGGTATATAACAGTTATCCAATTAGCATTTCTCAAGATGTACTCACTATATTGATATGATGAAAGTGGAGTACAAGTATTTGTAATTTTAAAGAGTGTTTATTTTATAAAGCTCTTACAAAAATCAGTTTTTTATGGTCTATTTAAACAAAAGTTTCTTTAGTCAAATGATATTTAACAATGTGTTTGAAGTTTAAACTTTTGTTGATACACAATTTTTTTTTCTGAAAAGTAGATATTGCTTGTAAAGTCAGTTTATTATTTTTCTTATTACTACCACTATCGGGGTAAAGCTGCATGTGACCATAAGAAAGCTAAAAGTCAAAACACACTAAAAAGCACTGGTGTTATTTAGTTACTAATCTAACCTGGCAGAAAGATAGGGGCAGAGATAAAATTTTTGTTTATTTATTTATTTATTTATTCATTCATTCATTCATTCATTCATTCACTTTATATGCCTATTGCAACTCTCCTCCCTGTCCCACCCTCCCATACTCTTCCCTCTTTCCCCCTTCCCCTGTTTTTCAAAAAAAAGGGAGACACCCCCCACGCCACTGCATACATCAAGTCTCATCAGGACAAAATGTTTAAAAAAAATAATGTTAACTGAGGAGAATGATGACAAATTGTGCATTAGTTACTTTTCTTATCACTGTGGCAAAGTACAAAAGGGTAATGGGCAGGCGTAGCCCTTGGTTTCCCGAGACGTCAGGCTATTATTCTTGGGTCCACTTGATTTTGGTTCTATGGTGAGGCAGAACAGCATCATGGCGGGACCATGCGGCGGAGGAGAGTGCTTATTGCATGGTAGGCAGGTGATGGCAGGGGACGAAGGGAAGAACAGGATGCTCCTAGGATTCCACCACAGTGACCTACTTTTATGTAGTGGATTCCACTTAAAGTTTCCCGGAGCATTCAGCTAGCATCACCACCTGGAACCAGAGCTTTAACGCACGCGCCTGTGTCACACATTTCACCTTAAACCGTAACATTATTTATGTACCTATAATTCTGAATCCTTTGCATAAAAATACCGCTGTGATGTTTTAAGGTATTTACTTGCTGTTACTGTGGTAACTATAACTGTGCTTTGTTATTGTGACTCTCTAGTGACACTGCCATGGGTTGCAAGGCCTACTGACAGCCTGTCGCTATGGATCTCTCACAAACAGGTCCTCCGATACTCTCTGAGCCAATGGCAAATCTCACGGCTAAAGAAGACAGACAGGGTTATTCTCATGCTATGTAAAATTTCTCTAACAACTGTTTTAGCTTGAGGATTTCCTATCAGCCTGGCATTGTGCTCTAACTGCCTTTTTTTCCTTGTTTCTCTTTCTCTCTCTTCCTTGTTTTTATGCACAGGTCTCTCAGCCTAATCCTTTTCTCCTCCTCTATCCTTTAAAGAAATTTTGTCTGGTTAAGTAGATCTCATGCTTGCTTAGTATTACCCTAGTGTCTACTAGAAGGTACAGACACACCCAAAAAGATTCATTATATAAAAAAAGAACCAATTTGAAAAAAAAATCAAACTGTTGAAATAAAAAAGACTCATCAGAAGATTTACTGAGGAGCTGTAGATTTAGCTCAGTGGTAGAGTGCTTGCCTAGTAGGCGCAAGACCGTGGGTTTGGTCCTCAGCTTTGGGGGGGAAAAAAGAAAAAGAAAAAGAAAGAAAAAGGTTTACTGAATTAATGGTCTAGTATCAATTTACCATACCTTAAGGAAGATTAGTATTTATACCTGGGAAGGCTAAATTGGATAAAGCAAAACACTCGAAATGTTGGAGAAAGAATAAATATGTTCCTGTTCCTTAATAAATTTTCACAATATAATATATATAATAAATATCATCAATTTTTACAATAATTTTGAGGTGTAATGGAAACAAGATTATACATATTTAATGTACACATTTTATACAATGAGATGAATTACTTTGTTTTGTTAGTTTTTGTTTTTCAAGGCAAGGTTTCTCTGCATAGCCCTAGCTATCCTGGACTCTATAGACCAGGCTGGACTTGAACTCACAAAGATCCAACACCTGCCTCTGCCTCCAGAGTGCTGTGCTTAAAGGCGTGCACCACTGAGCCAGGCTTTAAGATTTATTTTATTTCTGTGGTACTCTGTCTTCATGCTTACACATGTGTACCACATGCATGTCCATGGATTCTTTGGATCCGGAGTTACAGACAGTTGTAAGCTTCCATGTTGCTGCTGGAAATTAAGCCTGGCTGCAATATCCACTGAACTATTTCTCTAGCCCCACAATTTAAGGTGAGATGAATTTAAGGGAAATTAAAACTATCACATACGCATTCTCTCTAAACTTCTTTCCTTTCACATTTATCATTATTATGTTACCTATTCTCTTAGAAAATTCTAAGTATATACAGTATTGTTAACAACAGGTACTAGAGTTCATAGGAAATCTCTAGGAAGTGTTTTATAACTTAAATAGTTATTTATGCCTACCTCATTTTCATTTTGCCCTATTTCCTCCAGTGAATGCCTGTTAGACACTTTCTTTTAATTTCAATCAGCTTTTTTTTTTTTTAATTTTGGCTGAGGATA
The DNA here is from genome assembly GCF_907164565.1 of Psammomys obesus. Lineage (NCBI taxonomy): Eukaryota > Metazoa > Chordata > Mammalia > Rodentia > Muridae > Psammomys > Psammomys obesus. The sequence continues at coordinate 18,117,686 of NW_026596064.1, forward strand.
CAAAAAAGATCATATAATTTTCATATGTATGTATCTCTCTTATTTCACTGAGCGGTGTCCTCCAGACAGGTCTATGCTGCAAACAAAAGAAGTTTCTTCTAATTTTAAGGATGAATAATATTCTACCCTGTGCCTGAGTATGTGTGCAAATATATATATTTATGTATCGTACAGTTTCTTTATGTATAGTACAGCTTCTTTGTTTCTGTGTCCATAGATACCTGCTAGCATCATATCTTGACTATTGGAAATAATGCTACAATGAACATGAAAACATTGTTATTTCTTCTTCTCCTCCTCCTTTTTAAATTTTTATTTTATTTTATTTTATTTTTTGATTTTACACAGAGAAAGGCAGGATTTCTCTGTGTAGCCTTGGCTGTCCTTGACTCATGTTTTAGACCAGGCTGGCCTTGAACTCACAGAGATCCATCTGCCTCTGCCTGCCTGAATGCTGGGATTACATGGTGTGTCACCATACCTGGCTATATTTTATGGCTGTGAATCTTGGTGTGACTGTGGGTCTCCCAACAGTATGAGTAGGGGGATGTCTTTGATCTTGTCTCTGCACTTGGGACCCTTTTTCTGCTACTGGGTTGCCTTATCCAGCCGTGATATGAAGAATTGTGCTTGCTCTAACTGTAACACGTTAGGAAATGTTCAGTGGATAACCCTGGCTTGGAGACTTCCTTTTGTTTTTTTTTTGTTTTTTTTTTTTTTTAAAGGAAATGGAGGAGAAGTGGATCTGCGGAACAGGGGAGGTGAGGAGAAAGGCTGGGAAGAGTGGAGGAAGGGAAAATGCCATCAGAATGTAATGTGTGACAGAAGAATTAAAGAAAAGAAGAAGACAGCCATCGAAAATAAAGAGCTATGGGCCAACAAATGATGGAGAAGATGTAAGCTAGGGACGAAAAGGTCATGATGTAAGCTATCTTATGTGCAGGACATAGTCTGCGTAGAGTGACTTCTCTCTCCTCAGTATCTAAACTTAGTTTCTAGTCTCTGAGAATGGGAAGTGTGAGGCAGTCATGGGTATCTGCAAAATGTCTTCAGATTCAAGCACCCTCCATTAATGTTTTCTGTTATTGATGACAACATTGCATGGAGGATGAATCTGAATATAAAAATCGCATTGACCAATGTGAAAGTATAATTATCATTTTTATTACCTTTATGTATTCTAAAGTACAAATTATAAAATAAGGAAACATTTTTTAGCCATCAAAAAAATCTTTAAAGTTTCAGTTTTGTAATTTTTCTTGTCTTGCTCATAGCATTAGGTTTATCTTTTTGCTTTTCATTACTTTATTTTTGTACATTTTTCATATTAAAATCTTTAATATTTTTGGCATTTCTACTCCATTCTACCTCCTCACATTGTCACTATGCCTTTATTCTTTCCCCACAATGCAACTTCCTTTTCAAATGGGAAATGTTTGTTTTATTTTAAAATGTGAGTAAAAAGTGTTAAAAAAATAGATAAAAAGGAAAAGAGGAAACACTATTTCTATGTTAATTGGCTTTGTTTATGCTTTCTTGTTTTTATCTAGATTCATACTTATACCTGTTCTAAAATATGATAAGTGTTGTGGAAACATTTCTGCTAAGTCAAAATACTCAAGGAGGCTAGCCAGTTATATTGTGCAGTTCAGATAAAGAATGTAATGGTTCCCAGTGTAGCCCCCCCTCCATCATCCCCTCCCAATCTGGATACAAAGTGAATAAATTGTAATAAATAATTTTTTTTAAAAAAAGAATGTAATGGAAATACTCACGGTACTCTATCACCTTCAAATCCACCACAACACAAAATTTGTGTAATTTAGTAATTGTAGCTGGTGTTTATTTTGTATCTTCTTCCTACTGTACCAAGCATGTTGGGTGTTTTTACACATTTTCTTCTTCTGAGATGGTGGCAGACAGAATCTAAGCTGTGCATCTCACATTCCCATCTCCTGGTGATTCCAACATGAATGTGTTTTGGAACTAAAAGTGAGGTTATTAATAAGGTGACTTTAAAATAAGTCTCTCCTGAGTTATCTTGCTAGATTCAATGGAAACTCATAGGCCTTAAAGGCAGGAGGAAAAGGTAGCAGAGTAAATTAGAGAGATGTGATAGAGCGGAGAGGCAAAGAGAATATGAGACTGAAGGGAAAGTGAGAGAGATGCATAGAGATTCTCCTTCCAGAGTCTGACCTTTGACAGTAGACAAAGAGGGGCATGACTGAGGAAGTTCAGGTCACCAAGAAGCTGAAATGATCGTCAACTAGCCCCGAAGGCTGAGAACATGAGGACTACTGTCCTATGCAGATCTGAATCTGAAGGTGCTTGTGTGCAAAACAATAGAAAAACACCTTCAATTCGGGCCCTGAAACCCATTGTAACATGTTTTCGCTACAGTTCTGAGCAGAAGAAATTGAAATTAAAGAATCGTGTTCTTCTGATGAACTTTGTGTTGATTTTGACAAATAAGGAGAGACCGGAATGTTTACAGTATGATCGTACAATATCAAATGTTAGTTTTTATTCACATGAATTTAGAATAAAAGCTAGAGTAAAATATATTCTCAAAGATATATTGCCATGTGTGTATACCCAAACAGGCATATTTATAAATACATCCATATATATGTGAAAATATAGGAACATTCATATATATGAATATGTATACATGAATATATACATATTTGTATATATGCATATATGCATTCATATTTATCTTTATATATGTGAACATTAATATATGCGCAATATATGAGCATCCATATTTGGAGAGAAGGAGAATGAATATGGGGGAAAGTAAAGAGCAAAGAGTATTAAGTTGCTGTCCTTCATAAATGGATAGTGCAGTCCTTTCTTAGATAGTGTCTTACATAGTAGTTTACATATTTTTTCCAAAAAAATATGATCCTCGTGATGAATTTATTGGTATGTCCAGGGTGCCTTAACTTTGTAAATGTATGCACATATTTAAAAATGTTCATGAAAGATCAGAAAAGGGTAAGCTCTTTTTTATTTCCCAGAGAGCTAGGCACAGTGAGATTTCCTACTGGTGCTGAATAATAAAGTGTTAAGAGTTGCACTCATTAGGATGAGCTTGGAAGAATTTAATTTAAGGTTGGACTCTGCTACTAATTTCCAAATTCTTCTCAACTTGCAACAAACTGTCCTGGAGCTCTGGAGTAAACCAAGTAAAAATTATTTTTCTTGTAGATAAAAGTGAATAGGCTTATATGAACGCGATTTAGCTTTAAAGTTTGTAAAGAATATTTCAGCTGAGTTTTTTTTAGTTCATAAGAATACATAGAATGTAATGTCCATTCTATCTGCTCTTCATTTATTCAAATGGACAAACTCAGAAATAAGCTAGCTCCCTATTTTAAAAAGCTGGCCTCCAGCTTTGCTATACATGCGGACGTAAGATATTTATAACTTTTTGGGAGAGGAGGGGGAGATGAAAACGGGAAGCGAAAGTTATGCATGTGGAAGCAGAGAGGTGGTGACTGTGCTCAGTTTTCCTTTACTCACCCACAGCCTCCAGGGTCAGATTGGATTCACCTGGTCCTCAATCTGATGACTCTTAGTTCATCACAAATCTTCTGAGCAAGGTTTCAGGCTTCCCTGTCCTCATTTTATTCACTTCTTATAGTTTTGAGGATATATTTTGCTGTGTTTATTCTAAATTAAGATGAATACAAACCAACACTAAGATATTGAAAGCTGGCAATGTAAATATTTTCCGATTGTACACCAGGCATTTCTTCTCCTCACTTAGGAGCTGTATAAACACTTTGAAAAATAAAGTCTTATAAGAATATAATACAGTGAAGTAAGACATAGGAAATACAGAATAACAAATGCACAGATACTACTTTAACATATGCCAAATATCTTTACTTTCATCCCAAACAACTACAGCCATAATTTCTGGTTTGAATGTCACCTAATAATTGTTTTTTTTTTTTATAATTCTCTCTCTGTCTCTCTTTCATTTGCTCACTACTGAGGTTCATGAAGATGCTCATTTAATTTATTTTAGCAATTTCATGTAGTTAACATTACACCATGAATAAAATAAGGTCTCATTAGAATGGGAAATTTAAAATACAGTTCTATAATTCATTGGTCAGTAAGTACTTCAACAGCTCAAAATATATTGATTTAAGTATTTAGCATTTTATATATGTCAGTTGGTGAGTAGTCAATGGTAACGGTTTCTTCATCTTTGGAAATCAGTCACTGCTTTGAAAATTGATACTATGTTCTAATCTAAATCTTCCAACTTCAGTCAATGTAAGCTTTCCTACACACTATATTTTTTTAGTTATAAATATCTAATACCAGCAGGTTCTTGAATTCCAGATCTCTATTTAGAAATAATGCAAATGGCTCATCTATCCAATGAGACGCCATTGGAGAAAACTGATACCTTCTTTTTTTATTTATTTTAGTTTTATTAATTACACTTTATTCACTTTGTATCCCCCCATAATCCCTTCCCTCCTCCCCTCCCGATCCCATCCTCCCATCCTCTTCTTCATGCATGCCTCTTCCAAAGTCCACTGATAGGGGAGGTCCTCTTCTTCTTCCTTCTGGTCTTAGTCTATCAGATCTCATCAGGAGTGGCTGCATTGTCTTCTGTGGCCTGGTAAGGCTGCTCCCCCCCTCAGGGGGAGGTGATCAAAGAGCAGGCCAATCAGATTATGTCAGAGGCAGTTCCTCTTCCCATTACTATGTAACTCACATGGACACTGAACTGCTATGGGCTACATCTGTGCAGGGGTTCTAGGTTATCTCCATGCATGGTACTTGATTAGAGCATGAGTCTCTGGGAAGACCCCTGTGTTCAAATTTCTGGTTCTGTTGCTCTCCTTGTGGAGTTCCTGTCCACTCCAGATCTTATTATTTCGCACTTCTTACATAAGATTCCATGCACACTGCCCAACATTTGGCCATAAATCTCAGCATCTGCTTTGATAGTCTGCATGGCAGAGTCTTTCAGAGGCCCTCTGTGGCGGGTTCCTAGCTTGTTTCCTGTTTTCTTCTTCTTTTGATGTCCTTCCTCTTTGCCTTTCAGGATGGGGATTGAGCATTTTAGTCAGGGTCCTCTCTCTTGATTAGTATCTTTAGATGTACAGATTTTAGTAGGTTTACCCTGTATTACATGTCTATATGAGTGAGTATATACTGTGTGTTTCTTTCTGTTTCTGGGACAATTCACTCAGGATGATACTTTCCAGGTCCCACCATTTACCTGCAAATTTCATGATTTCCTTATTTTTCATTGCTGAGTAATACTCCACTGTGTAGATGTACCACAATTTCTGCATCCATTCTTCAGTTGAGGGGCATCTGGGCTGTTTCCAGCTTCTGGCTATTACAAATAAAGCTGCTACAAACATGGTTGAGCAAATGTCCTTATTGTGTACTTGAGCCTCTTTTGGATATATGCCTAGGAGTGGTATGGCTGGATCTTGTGGAAGCGCTATTCCTAGTTGTCTGAGAAAGCGCCAGATTGATTTCCAGAGTGGTTGTACAAGTTTACATTCCCACCAACAGTGGAGGAGCGTTCCCCTTTCTCCACAGCCTCTAATCTATCCAATGAGACGACATTGGAGTAAACTGATTCCTTCTTTACTAGCAGATGTCCGTTGCAGATATCTTCTTGGTTAGGAGTAGAAGCCTTTGTTCACTTCCTCCATCTGACCTGAACGTGTGGAGTTCCTATTAGTGCAGCTAAGGGTAGGTCCTATGTCCAACAGTGGATTATCACACAAAACAGATACAATGGTATTTGTCTGGGCTTTGTGTGTGTGTGTCTTATTGGTCTTTTTACTTGTATATTTTGTGTTTATTTCTGTCAGTTCTATTCTGATATTTGTTTGTTGGTTTGTTGGCTTTCCAAAGAAAGAGAGAAAGAAAGAGCATGGAGTTGAGTGGGTGAAGATAACGGGGAGGAGATTCTGCGGAGAATCTTTATGGGGGAAACTATTATCGGAATATACTGTAAGGAAAAGACTTTTTCAAGAAAAAGTTAAAAACCAGTGCAAATGTACTTTATTAAGTTTATATTTTTGGGAAAAAAATAGACTCTAGGGATATAAAACACACAGAGATAAGCACCTTAAAAATAAATCCTTCAAGGAATCACCAAAACTTAATATTTTTAACTTTTTAAAACACTTCATCTCTGAGTGGCTTGGGGTAGAGTTAATTCAGAGTCAATTAAAATGGAGATGAGTCACATTACTAGGATAAACTCCACCACTGTAAACAGTGATTATTACAGTTCACTACTTTGTAAGATTTGCCATTAGGTCTAGAAGTGGGCGAGTGATAACAGCTAATGCAGTATAATCAGAGAAACGCATAAAACTTCAGTGAAGATCTCAACTACTTATGCCGTTTACATGCTGTAGTAGCCAAGGAACCTATGCAAACCCAAGAAACCCGAACACATCTCTTCTTGCCAGCATCTCCAGTGACACTGAGTCTTGGGAAGTTATTATTTATTTAATTCTTTATTTAATTATTTATGTATTTATTTTTATTTTTTATAATTTTATTTTTCTTATTAGTTACATTTTGTTAACTCTGTATCCCAGCTGTATCCCGCTCCCTCATTCCCTCCCCAAATCCACCCTCCCTCCCTCATCTCCTCCCTGCCCTTTCCAACTCCACTGATAGGGGAGGACCTCCTCCCCTTTCATATGACTTTGTTTTGTCAGGTATCTTCAGGACTAGCTGCAAAATCCTCCTCTGTGGCCTAGCAGGGCTGCTCCTCCCTTGGGAGGTGGGGAGGTCAAAGAGCCTGCCATTGAGTTAATGTTAGAAATAGACCCTGTTCCCCTTACTATGGGAAACCAATTGGTTACTGAGCTATCACGGGTCACATCCGAGCAGAGGTTCTAGGTTATATCCACTCATGTTCTTTGGTTGAGTGTCCATCTCAGAAAAGACCCTGTTTGGTCCTTGTGGAGCTCCTATCCTTTCCACATCAAACTCCCCTTCTTTCATATGATTCCCTGTACTCTGCTGAAGGTTTGGTTATGAGTCAGTATCTTCTTTGAAACACTGCTAGGTAGAGTCTTTCAAATGCCTTCTGCAGTAGACTCCTGTCATAAGTTTAATGCATATTCCATTTGTCTTTCTAAATGAGGAAGTTATTTTTTAGTTAAGAATGAGTCAAAGTTTCAAGGAGAGGAAGGAGCTTCAGGTAACTGAAGAGGACAGGCTTAGGAAGCATTTCTAGCCACCCAGCTAAGAGCCTGGGAAAGAGAAAGAAAGAATAAGTGATATTATGTGTATTTGCTTATGGAGAAGGCAGTAATCCCTCTGCTCTTCCTGGAGAATCATGGCTTAATATCAAGAAGCAGAAACCCTTTAGAGAAATTCTGTATGCTGTGTTGCTGAATGGCGTGGCATCTCTATCTCTGAAACAAGACATATCCCAAAGGCTCACTTATAGATTCATCACTTGGAACATCAAAGCCCTTTCCCACAGAAGCAGCTTCACAAATGCTGTGAATGATGGTTAGCATCCCAGGTTACTCATATAAACCTATATTAAGCATGGCATATTTGAAACATTGCACATTAAAAATGAAAAATGGGTTCAAATCCACAAGACACACAATTAAGCAAAACAGAAAAAAAAAGAATAATTGTCTCTATCTTGATGCTGCTACTTTAGAAAAGCCGGATTTAATTGGAGAAGTGATCTGAAAGTTTATTTCCGGGTTGAAAGGATTTGGGGAGCATTTTCAGGTTCTTTAGATGGTGTGCTTTTCTTATTTATAACTTTCTGAAGATATCACAGTATCTCACCCCAATGACATCAGTAACTAACTCTAGGGCTATACTCACCTGTTACTTATGATGAAAACCAGAGGATTCAGGTAGAGGCTTGGTTTTGTAAGACAGGGATGGCCCTGCTTCAATCGCTGCTTTTGGCATGGGACTCCAAGATGGCATCACTAAAGCAATCTCAAAAATACAGGAATGATGAGAAGCCAGGACCCTCCATTCCCATCCCCTCTCCTGCATCTATATCCATGCTTGATCAACAGTCTATAGGCTCTTTTGTCCTCATCTCCATTCACATTTTTTTTTTCCTGTCAGTGTTTCTTGAGACAAGTTTTTGCTTTATCTCACCTTAGCATTTACTTCTTGGCGGACTCTAAGGAACACAGATCTCTAGGCATTATGCTAAGCTCGAGAAAGTTGTAGGAAAGCAAATTGGAAATAGTGTAATGAAACAGAAGTGCTTTTTCGGGGCTGGAAGAAAAACATGTGTAAGCAATCTTTGGGTCTTCTCTTTTATCCATTAGAGAGACTTTGAAAACTGTCAAGACTTTATTCACCCAAACAGATCAGAAATAGAGAATAAGAATTGCACGGGCATATGTCCATTGTTTTGCCTGCCAGGAAATTAAGCAAGACAGCATGTGGGTGGAATGTAGGTTGAACAGAAAATATTATAAATCTGGAGTATGTATTAAAGGGTAGATTTACTTAAGAAACAGCATATTAGTTGATACTTAAAATATATGAACACTTAAGAACTTCATGAAATAGATTTACCTTTGAATATTTAACTTTCAAATTAGAAAGAAAGGCTTACATCTCAGGGATCAGAGTTAATGTGCTTTGAGGGGAATGATACCTATCTTCCAAAGAACATGTCTTTTTAACAAGCATTCATATAGAGCACAAAATAATCAATCAAAATCAATCAAAATTAAAAAAGAGAACAAATTTCCATAAAAAGAAACAAAGCTTTGTGCTATTTCCACAGCTCCCAGTATTGTGGTTCCGGTCTGAACATGTATATGAGATTTGGTAAAGGAGGCTGTCGGCAGTTCTTCATGAATTGGACACCTGAACAATCAATTTGTGCTTTAAGTTTCTATAGTTTTTCATGACCAAACTTCCTTTTTTCTTTCAGGTAAATTCTAGTGATTTGGTGTCCATTGTTTTTTTCATGCTGTGGCTCCTTAGACAGTCACTGTGTTTATGAATGACAATTTAAATGTGACATAGTTGAAAAGTGATGGAGGCATATTACTAATTATTTCCAAAGGCTAATCTGATCATACACAATTTTCCTCATGAGATTCCTAAATATACACTTTTAGGAAAAACATAAATCTAGTTAGGACCCTGTAAAGTTTCATAGGTGCCCTTTTACTTGTATCTATTGAAAAACCTTTGTTCATTATCATTTATCTCATTTGGAAGTCAGTGCCTCCACTGAGCAAATTTCTCATGTGGAACTGCTACCATATTAGAGAGAACCATGATGCACTCTTTCTTAAAATTATGACTTTCTCCAGCTTTATACCCCTGACCTCAGCTAAGGCCCTAAACTTTGATGAGAACACACATGCCTCCAGGCACTATAATCTTTTGTTATATCACTGCGAGAACTTCACATTGTAAAAAATAACAAAGAGGTATAGCTACTAAACCAATATTGGAAATACTGAATCCTAGGAAAGCACTGAGTCCAAAAGAGGGGATTAAAAATGGAAGAAGGATAAAAGTGAAGTGTTTTGAATAAAAAGAAAAAGCAGAATTAAAATCTACCATAATTACAAGAAATAACAATATTTTAAATATCCCAGTTAAAAACATAAAAACCGTAACCTCGCCATCTAGTTTCCTAAACTCTGAACTTTAACAGGGACACAAGTATAATGCAAAAGACTCTCCTACAGGCAGGTCAGTGTAGATCTCTTTATTAAATTGTGAGTCCACGTCTATGTTCTCCATTAAATGATTGTAAGAAACAATATTTCTAGAGAAAAAATACTCAAGGTGGACTCACATGAGGCATCACAAATAACCAAACAGTGATGGAAAAGGATAAAGGCTCATAGATCTGTGTCAACAAAGAAACTCAAAGAGGCTGAGAAAACCACCAGCAACTATATTCTCCCAACCTACCAGCTCCCAACTCTACTACAATAGCAGTGAAACCAAATGACTTAGCTGAAAGTTCTGAGAAAGAATTGTCATAGCTGTGTGTGTGTGTGTGTGTGTGTGTGTGTGTGTGTGTGT
>NW_026596064.1:18127757-18203210 GCF_907164565.1 Psammomys obesus
TGTGTGTGTGTGTGTGTGTGTGTGTGTGTGTGTGTGTGTATGTGTGAAGGGGAGGTGGGAACTGGGAACATCTGTGCTTGTATATGTAAATATTTATGTGAGTGTGGGTTATGCCCGTCTCAACAGGCATGTGGAGGTAAAATATCTAAGTCATCTCCTTACATCTTATTTAAGAAAGGGTCTCTCAGGCCTGGAGAGATGGCTCAGAGGTTAAAAGCATTGGCTGCTCTTCCAGAGGTCATGAGTTCAATCCCCAGTGACCACATGGTGGCTCACAACCATCTAAAATGAAATTTAGTGCCCTCTCCTGGTGTGCAGGTGTACATGCAAACACACATTGTATACATACTAAATAAATACATCTTAAGAAAAAGAAAGGGTCTCTTTCGTTGCTGTGATTGTCATGGTTGATTTTTACTTTCATCTATGCCAAGATAGCTTCCCCTTGAACTTCTGTGGGTGGGATTTCTCTTGATACCTCTTCTATAGACATGTGTTACTACACTCACCTTTGTGCGGGCTTGAGGATTTGAACACAGGTCCTTATATTTGCAGGACAAGTGCATTACCCTCAAATCCATCTTTCCTAGCCCTATACTATTATTTTAAAAGGATCGGAAGACAAGTGGGGAGAGAGGTGGATAACACTAAGGATGTTTGGGAAAAGCCACATGGTAAACTACAATTTTATAGGCAATTGTTCAATTTATATTTAGAAAGAATTTAACTGGAGGAATAATGTTCCTCCCAGAAGCTATAGGTTATTCAATAAAAACCCTATGAGAAATGAGGTATAACTCATTTCAAACCACTGGACAAGTGGATTCTGTAGATCCTCCAAAGAATACAGGCTATTGTCACATCACTTTGTAATTCATGAAAACTTGATGTTATGTCTCTATTGTTAAAGACACAAAAATACTTTGATCATAGGATATGAAAGAATAAAGCTAGTACTGACTCAAAAGCTTCCCTCAAGCTGACTGGCGTTCATTATGTGGGAAGGTACATTGCATGATTCTGGATAAGGAGAGACTTAAATAATCTTATCAGCTGTCAACCATGCGAACCACAATAATGACAAGCCTGGCATAATATGCCCATTATTGTGATAGCAACATGAATGTCAAGGGGGTGAGCAACAGCTTTCAAACTTGACTTAAGACCTAATCTACAGAAAGGATCTTAGGTGGTGCTATGAACCTAATAAAGAACCCAAGGCTGTAGAGGTTATATGACCTATTGCTACTGTTCTGCCAAAGGGACATAAATACTCATTTTAGTAGAAATGGGTCAGAATGATCCTCATCCCTCAGCCAAGGAGCTTTTTTATGCAGTGAATGGTGGTAAATACTGAGAGTTACATTATAAGTCCATTGCACCAATGAATTCACAGCTGTTGTATTTGCTGACACAAGATCTGCCCAAGATCAAGACAGTCAACATTCCTATACAAAGAGAGAGTGGGCTACTAAGGTCCCACCACAAACTGAGGATCGGGCCTTTCAAAACAAACTAATGTGAACCAAGTCAATCCTCTATAGGTATTAGGCAGTCCCTTGTTGTGTCTGTCTTCAAAGGTCATCCTAGAATGTGTCAGTTTGACAATGAAACTAGACAACATGACATAGAAGACTTAAATAAACAAATAAAAATAAAGAAAATATATTCAAGACCTTGACCAAGAGAGTCTCCAAAAAGAATGAAATGGTAAATTAGATGGGAAAGTCCAAAATCTGTGGATAAATTTAGCAAAGAAGTAGAAATAGTTAAAAAAAAAGAATCAAACAGAAACTCTGTGATTGAAACAATCAATAAAACAAAAATGAGCCAGAAAGTATCACCAGAACACAAGACTATATAAAAGAATTGATTTCAGGAATACAGTCAGATGAAAGAAAGAAAGAAAGAAAGAAAGAAAGAAAGAAAGAAAGAAAGAAAGAAAGAAAGAAAGAAAGAAAGAAGAGAAAGAAAGAAGAAAGAGAGAGAGAGAGGAAGGAAGGAAGGAAGGAAGGAAGGAGGAAGGAAGGAAGGAAAGAAAGAGAGAGAGAGGAAGGAAGGAAGGAAGAAAGAAAGAAAGAAAGAAAGAAAAAAGGAAGGAAGGAAGGAAGGAAGGAAAGAAAGAAAGAAAGAAAGAAAGAAAGAAAGAAAGAAAGAAAGAAAGAAAGGAAAAAAAGCCAATACTTTCACAGAGTCTCAGATACATACAAGACACCAAACCAGATAATTCATGGGCTACAATTAGGACCTGAAATAAAAAAAAAAAAATTAGTTTCTAAAGTCATGGCAGAAAATTTCCAACACATAGAGAAATAAATTGGTTTCCAACACCAGATACATTTAAAACCCCAACTTACATGAGAACATAGAAGGATCTCTCTACAACACATCATAGTTGAGGAAAACATTGTAAATAAAGAATCAACATTAGAAGCTGTAAGCAGTGAGCTCAGCTCACATACAAGGCAGGAACCCAGGGTATGCTGGGTCATAGCTGCAGCTGTAGTTCACTGGCATCTCCAAATGTCAGAAAAACACGAAAAGACAAACTCTAACACTAAGTAACTGCTGAAAGTGCTATGCCAGAAAAGTTGTCTTTTCTCTTATGGCTCTTCACTAGTTTCAGGGTTTCAATGGATACTACAGTCTAAATACATACATTCAAAGCTGCTGCCCTCATATGAAAGAAGACATGTGGGGGTGTTTTTCTATCTTATTTTGTTTTATCTCACTCAGTATTATTATTTCCAGATCTATCCATTTCCTTATTTTTTTTTTCATTTTTAATTACAGTCAAATAAAATTCCACAGTGCATGTGCGCCAGATTTTGATTATCCGTTCATCAGTTGGTGGACAACTAAGATGTCGTCACTTCCTTGCAATTGTGAATACAGCAGCAATGACCATGGATGGACAAGGATATCAAGTAGTGGAATATAGAGTACTTTGGCAATATGCCCAGGAGTGGTATGGCTGGATCAGACGGTGAATTCATTTCTAGCTGTTTGAGGGACCCTCACACTGATTTCCATAACAGCTGCACCTGCTTGCATTGCCACCAACAATGAATAAGTGTTCCCACTTCTCCAAATTCACACCAGCATTTGTTGTCATTTGCTGTTTGTTCTTACCCATTTCTCACTGGTGTAAGATGGTTCCGTGATGGCCAACAATGTTGAACATTACAAAAATAACATCATTTTATTTTGCTTTTAAGAAATCTGTTTAGTTCCATGCTCTAACTTTTAATTTTTTTTTCATTCATGGTGTTTATATGTTTTGTGTCTTAGTATATACACAAACACTCAGATACTCAACTGAGAAGACTTTCTATGTTCTTTAGGATGTGGCCCTTATGTCGTAGCTTTTTGCCTTACAGAAGCTTTTCAGCTTCATTTGTCAATTGTTGTCTTTAATTTCTGTGCTATTATGTCCTATTAATAAAACTGTTAGAAAACAGGGAACAGGACAGGAGTCTACCACAGAGGGCCTCTGAAAGACTCTACCCAGCAATGTATCAAAGCAGAGCTGAGACTCATAGCCCAACTTTGGGCAGAGTGCCGGGAGTCTTATGAAAGAAGGGGGAGATAGAAAGACCTGGAGGGGACAGGAGCTCCACAAGGAGAGCAACAGAACCAAAAAATCTGAGCCCAGAGGTCTTTTTTTGAGACTGATACTCCAACCTAGAACTATGCATGGAGATAACTGCACTGATGAAACCCATGACAGCTCAGTATCCAAGGGGAACAAGGGCTGTCTCTGACATGAACTCAGTGGCTGGCTCTTTGATCACCACCTCCAGGGGTGAGGGCAGCCTTAACCAGCCACAGAGGAAGACAATGGAGTCAGTACTGATGATACCTGACAAGCTAGGGTCAGATGAAATGGGAGGAGGACCTCCCTTATCAGTGGACTCGGGGAGGGACATGGGAAGAGAAGAGGGAGGGTGGGTGTGATTGGGAGGGGATGAGAAAAGGGGCTACAGCCAGGATACAAAGTGCATAAATTGTAATAAATAAATAAATATGAAAAAAATTTCAAGTGGCTACAGGGGCATGAACTTGTATCTGGGTCCTCAGTTTTGTTCAATTGACCAATATATTTGATTTTTCCAGTTTTATTCTGTTTTTAAATCCTGTAGTTTTGTAGTGTAACTTTAAATCACGCAGGGCAATAGCTCCAGCAGTACTTAAAAATTACTCTGCAGGATTTTTTTTTTTTTTTTTGGCATCCTGTGTCTTTGTGTTTCCAAGTTAATTTTAAGGTTGAGCTTTCAGTCTGTAAAGAAGTGCATTGTAATTTGGGGGTTGCATAGAATCTGTAGAGTGTTTTCAGTAGGATGGCCAAGGACAGTCAAAGGGCAGTCTCTCTATTTTCTCGTGCCTTCTTTACCTTCTACCTTCATTGTCCTAAGGGGTTTTAATTGTATAGACCTTTTACTTCTTTGCTTAGATTGAATCCAACATTATTTTGCGGCTATTATGAATAGTCCTCAACTCCAACCCCAATTTCTTTTGGTATGCTTGTAGTTAGTGTATTAGTAGGCTACTGCTTTTAAATTTTATCTTTTTTTTTTTTTTTTTTTTTTTTTCTGAACATATTTGAGACAGGCTCTTAGCATTCTGTAGCCCATTCAGCACTAGAACTTGCTATATGGCCTAGATTTTCCTCAAACATACAACAATCTTCCTGCCTCAGTTTCTCAAATTTTGGCATTATAGTATTGAGTCACCATATCTGGCAAGAAAGAAAACTTTTAACTGGAAACACAAATTTCTTAAACCTGATTATGGATGAAAAACTTAACTGCTGATATATTCACAACAGTAAAAGACTTAATGAAGCCCAAGATCCAGAACCACTATTTAGCTTGACACAATACTTACTAGTCGTTCTATTCTGTAAAATTTTGCTCATATTTGCGTACTACTAGACCTCAGGGAATGTGTCAAGGTTGAAGATGAGTGGTGTTGTCAATTCTATTTTTTGTAGATGCTCTGAATATTAACAAAAGACTTACCACATATAAATTATATTTATAAAAGCATAAAAAATAAACCAAGACTTCTTGGGAAAATTTTATGGTTTATGCATGTACGACTTTAGAATTTGGCAAAGGTGAATAGAAAGCAATAGATTATAAAACGGTACACACACACACAAAAACCGTGAATTAGAAAAATAAATTTGATTAGTAAAATAAAAAGCTTTTGCTTTTTCAAGAGATGGCTAAAACATAAAAAAATATATGTTTAGAATGGAGAAAATATGAAGTCCTATCTGGCAAAAGGCTTCAAGGATATATAGCAAATATTTACAACTCAATACGAAGATAAATAGTACTATTTAAAATGAACAAACAACAAAAACAACATTTTCTCTAAAGGGAACATATAAGTGATTGATAATCATATGAAATGATGTCAAAATCTAACTCTAAAAATGAAATTTTATGTCACAACAATATACATTCCCAAGGTTAAATCAAAAGGGTTCAGCAATATCAAGTATTGACAAGAATATAGAACACTTAGAATGTTACATCTTTCTGGTAAGACTGTAAAATACAAGTGGCACTCTGGAAAACAGAACAGCAGTGCTTTATGAAGATTAAATCAGAATTTATTGCATAAAACAGAAATTCTACACTTGTTACTTACACAAGAGGAATGAAAGAAGATATTTAAATGAACATTGCTAGACAAGTCTTATTAGTAAAAACATTTTTAATAACCATTTCTTTTTAGAGTTGGAAGACATATTTGTAACACATACCTCATTAACATTGTCTTAGTTAGTGTTTCTATTTAGGTGATGAAACATCGCAACCAAAAGAAATTGGGGAGGAAAGTGTTTATTTCTGCTCATACTTGTACCGCACAGTTCTTCACTAAGGGGATTCATGTTGGGAGCTTAAACAGCACAGGATCCAGAAACAAAGAACTGATGCAGAGGCCACGGAAGAGTATTGCCTACTTCCTTGCCTCTTGTGGCCTGGTTAGCCTACTTTCTGATAAGCACCCAGAACCGTCTTTCTAGAGGTGACACTGCCCATAGTTAGCTGTGCCATCCTACATCAATCAAGCTAAAAAATGTAAGAGTAGTCTATAGTCCAATCAGATGGGGAAATTTTCGTAATTGAGTTTCCCTCTTGGCAAATGACACTAGCTTGTGTCAAGCTGACATAAACCTACACAGAACAACTGAACAACTGTCAACCTGACACACAAACACATCCCTTTTTAACTAGAGCTTTTCCTTTCTCTTGGGTCCCCAACATGATGCGTTGATACTATTATGACTCTATAAGCATTACAGACTTTATTAGTCTTAAAATATTTACAAATTCAGACACATCAAGTGTTCAGCCTCTTTAAAATATTCGAAGTTCAAGCCTTTCTAAAAGATCCAAAGTGTGTGAAATATTTGAAGATTCTAAAATATCTATAGTTTCTAAAATATCCTACGACTCTCTAAACAAAATCCCTTAACTTTGGGTTCCTGTGAACTTAGAAAAACATTTACCCTTTTCACTTTTTAAAAATTGAAAGTACATCATTTTCCTCCCTCACTCTCCTCCCTTTAGCCCTTCCCTCCATCCGCTCCTACTCCCACCTGCCAACACTCTCAAGTTGATAACTTCTTTATTTCAAGGGGAAGAACCAGGACAAGTCTCAGTCAGGTCAATGCAAAACCAAGTCCCAGAATTTAAATCTCAGTGTCAGCCTTCTGGAACTCATAGTCTTCCAGACTTCAAGGGCTTCTTGGCATGGCACACATAGCATATCTCATAGACTTGGGCCAGCTCAGCTCCATACCTGCTGTTTTACCTGCTGTTCTTCTCATGGTTCTTGCATCTCCAAAATCTTTGAGTCTCCTCTACAATTGGGCTGAACCTTCACTTATAGTTTCTCCTATAGTTTATGGACTCTAACACTGTCACAAAGTGTGAAACCTCAGCTGCTTTTCATGACCGTTCATGCCTTCAAAACCAGAAGCATTTGGGTGACTCATACACGTTACCAAATTTGGTTGCCAGCATGACGGCAGCCTTACCTCTCCTTTTGAACCACAGCTCCTGTGTGATGACCTCCGAGAAAAAAAGCAAAGTTTTCACTTAGTGGTTCTGGCTTCTTGGTAATCAAAACCAAATACCTAGCCCCATCTTCTCAGAACCTCACATTCTCATAAAGAGCCCCCTTATAATCTTCAAGGAGCTCTGAATCTTCCCTGTGAAGCATCCTGGCCTCCTTCATATACGTTTCACCATTACCTCCGCGTTCTCACAGAATCCACCAGACTTCAAACACTCACATAGTTTGTCTTGCATGAATTTCCAAAGTCCTCCCACAGTCCACTCCAAAACACATCGTCAGGTCTGTCACAGAAATACCTCATGAACGAGTACCTATTTCTGTCTTAGTTAGTGGTAAGATACTATGACCATAAGCAACTTGGAGAAGAAAGTGTTTATTTCAGCTTATAGCTTCATGTGACTGTCAATCCCAAAGGGAATTCAGGGCAGCAACTCAAACAGAGCAGGAATCTGGAGGCAGGAGCTGGGAAGAGAGACCGGGGAACACTGCTGTTTACTGGCTTACTCCTTGTCCTTTGCTCAGCCTGCTTTCTCACAGCACCCATGACCATGAGCCAAGGACTAAGACAGCTCACAGTGACCTGTGCCATACTTTATCAATCATCATCCAAGAAAATTCCTGCCTTGGCTACAGGCCAACCTCATGGGGACATTTCTCAAGTGACATTCTTTCTTCCCAAATGGCATAGCTTGTGTCTAGCTGACATAAAACTAGCTAGCATAATCATATTTAAAATGTAAAAATAGCTTGTGAAAAATCAGAGGACAAATGCACAATGAGCATATCCAATCTGTTTTCACAAACTTCACAAAAGTGACAATTTTGCTATTATAAAAGACATGACATTCTGTTCAACCTGATCAATCAAGAAGTGATATGCAGTGAACTGGTTTCCTCCTCTAGAGAAGATCACATTCCACACATTCTAGAAAGAAACCCACCGATAATTTAAAGAAGAAAAAAAAATAGTTGATAATGCCAAGTTTGCTACAAGAAGAACTAGGATTCTCACTCACTGCTTATGAGAATGTGAAATGATAAACATTTCTGTAATACATAACTATTCAATATTCAGCCATTTCGCTTCACTACTAAGCAGGAAAGAAGAAACAATACCATACAAATGACTCTTGAAAATCTAAGCATGTGTAACATAACTTAAATATCTTTCCTCATAAATTTCAGAATGAAGACAACACAGATGTTCATTTGGAGGAGATGATAAGATACTGCACATGATGGGTATTACAAACAAACCAATGGTGTGACAGATGGGTACAGTATTGTAGATAGGTTTGAAATGTATTCAGTCAAAAAATGGATACATGTGCACTCTACTTATAGAAAATCCATGGCTAGACAAGAACAATTCTTGCTGATCGATTTGAATGCTACTTGCTTGTGAAGGGCAGTGACTCCTACTTTATTACAGTGAGGAAACTATTCTAAATTTTGATTTGAGTAGAAGTAAATGCATGTATAAAACTCATCAGAAGTGATATATGGGGTATGAATATCTTACTCTATGTAAACATTGTAGAAGAATTTTTAAAGTAAGGTTAATTATGATAAATATAAAATAACAATAGAGATATATAATATTTTATTTTCATGGTAATTTTTATTGTGCTTTGAACTTTTAATGAACTTCAAATTCATAATACATGTGTTATGATAACTATTTATAAACATTTACGAATGATCATGCTGATGTCAAAACCATGTAATTAGTAAGTGCTAAAGTTACAAATTGATCTTAGGTGATTTATTTCTGAACCTCAAACTATGATATGTGTGTTGCTTCTTGAAAGTAATACTATCTAATAAAAAATGAATTCGAAGAAAGGTGAATGAAATTTCATTTCCCCTCTCCACCTACTCATCCTATTTATCATCTTTATGAAATATTGTGAACAGATTTTTAGACATTTTTCCATTTTCTTTTGTGTCTGGCTATGCATATTTTTAATTTTAAAAATTCTCCCAGGTTTAATTAGGTTTAACAGATAAAATCATACATATTTACAATACACAATTTCATGTTTTGATATGTACACATTATGAACTAATTAAATAAAGCTGATTAACCCGTACATTGCCTACATATTTATAACTTTAGAGGAGACAACATTTAACACTAATTCTCTTAATTTTTAAGACAGCCATGCAGTATAGATAACTCTAATTATCAGATATATGTTGTACTATCAAATTTTACTCAACCTGGCTGTGATGGTTTGAATTAATGTTCTCAATAAGTCTCTGGCATTTGGATGTCCTTAGTTGGTGGCTGTTTGGAGAGGCTTCAGAAGTATGGTCTTTCTGGAAGAAGTATGTCAAGGCTTGAGATTCCAAAAGACTCAAGTCATTCCTAGTTTATTTGGCTTCTTGGTTTTGGTTTGAGATCTGAGCTCTCAATTATTCCTGCTCCCAGGCCAAGTGTTTCCTGTGTGGTTCTCAGCCATGACGGTTACAGACTCTTACCCCTCAGAAACCATAATCCCCAAATACACACTTCCTTCTATAAGTTGTTTTGGTCATAGAATTTTATCACAACAATAAAAAGGTGACTAATAGATTGGTCAATGGTAACTTTGTACTAATATAATAGATATTTCCTTATCTCGTCCACCTTGTGGCTTCTAGACACCATGATTCTATTTTACTCTCAACTGCAATAAGTTTGATTTCGTCAGATCCTACAAATAAAAGAGATGTGGATACTTACTTTTCTATGTGGGTGGATTAATTCATGGAGCACAACATACTCTGTGCTCCTCCATGTTGCAACAAAAGATCGGAATTCTTTCTTTCTTAAGGTTGAAGACTATTATTACATTGCCTCTCTCTCTCTTTCTCTGTAGTGTGAGTGTGTGTACATTCATTCACCCCCATTTTCTTTTTTCATTAATCAACTGAAGAATTCAGTTGGTTTATTATCTTGACTATGAAGATTAATGTCATAAATGAACAGAATGAATGAGATATCTCTTGAAGATATTCTTTGATTTCCTTTGAATATTTCTGGATCATTAAAAATGCTATTTTTAAATTATGAATTTCTGTATTATTTTTCATAAAGATAGGAAAGAACAGTGAGCTTTCTGAAACTAGGAGTCAAAGGCATGGCAACTACAAGTTCAAAGCCATCTTTGCTTATATTGTTAAACTGTATTATAAAAAGTGGTGTGAAGGTAGGAGATAGAGATATGGTAGAAAGTGGATTAGCATTCTTGCCAAAAAGCTAGACTCACTGAATTTAGATTTTTAGGACTCACATAGGGGAGAGAGAAAACTAATGTTGCACCCTTTTTCTCTGGCCTCCACATGCATGCTTTTGGCATGCATGCCTTCTAATTAATACACATAATATTAAAAATAAAAAGTAATTAGGAGTTTAAAATGTTAATACAGAAGCTGTTGCACATACTTATAATTTTGGCATTTGAATGTCTTGGAGAAGAAGATTTATTATAAATTAGAGGTCTGGATCACAGAATTAGGCTTGTTATCCAAAAAGGAAGGAAGAGTATATTATCTACATAGACCATTTTATTTATTTATTTCAAATGTAATTTACTTTCATTCCTTTTTCTTAGCCACTTGCTCTTACTATCATTTCCAAATGTGGATATTTTGACCTTTTCAGATTTTATAGTAAAGGTAACTTTTCACCATCTAGGATGATTTAAAAAATAGATGTGTCATGTATTTTTTTTTTTTTATCAAATTTGGGGCATATCTTCTGTGAATAAATTGTGGATGTTTTTTTATCATGAGAAACTGTTGACAAATATTTTTTCTTCCTTTGCTGAGATAACTTTATGATTTTTAATCATTGATTCTGATAATATAGTTTATCATTTATTCACATGTAGGTTTTATGTTGTGCACTCCTTGTGAAGTAAATGTATCTTGGTTATATTGAAGAATCCTGTGAATACATCATGGATCTCCTGTTTGTCTGTGTTTCGTTTAGCATATTTATAACCACCCTCTTTGGGAATATTAGCACATGGTTTATTTCCTTGGGTATTGGTATTGCTATCACAATGTTTGTTTCATTTAAAGTTGACAAGTGTTCTTTCTTTTTCTGAAGAGGTAAAAAGAGTTTAATATTCCTTCTTTAAATGTTTGGCTAAATTATCCCACATTTACCTGTTGCTCAGCTCTGTTTTCTTAGAAAGTGATTACTGATTTAATCTCCTTAGAAACCTGCCAAGGTTTTCTACATCTACTTTATTAAGTCTTGGCAGATTGTCTGTTTCTAGTATTCTATCTCTCTTTGCATTATCTAATTTGTGGGCCTGGAAATAATTGCAATTCATTTAAGTGGCATTGATTGAAATGTTTTTTCTCCCCCTTTCTGTTTGGTTATACGTGAATTTCTTTTTCTTTCTTTCCCCATAATATTAGTTGTGGATTAGTGTACTAGTTTAATAACTTAGGAAATTTTATCATTATTGCCATTTTTGTTATCTTTATCATTCTGTCTGCTTTGTCAGTTACTCCTCATATTTTTATTATTAAACGAGTCTGCTCATTTAATAAGTGCTTTCCCACTTCCTTGAAGTCTAAAATTAGACTGTTTAAGAGCGTTTTAGATACAGGTGTTAGAAACTATTTTGCTACATTAAATAATATTTGCTGTTATGATTGTATTTTCATTTGTCTTGAGATTAATATTACATTTCTACTTTAATTTATGTTTGATTAATAAAAAACATATTTTAATTACCAAATACATATAAATTTTAATTTTATTTTGTTTCTGATAACAAATGCAAGCATGGATGTAGGGAAAGGGAAATCCTATCTATTTTTGGTGGGAGTATAAACTAATATAGTCACTCACTACAGAAATGATCCCAGAGGATTCTCAGAAAAGAAATTTAGAAATAGATCTACTACATGGCACAAATACACCACCCCTGGACACATACCCAAATGATTTTAAGGCAAAGATATTTGTACATTCATGTTCATTGCTGCTCTGTTTGAAATAGCTAGGAAGTGGAATCAATTTAGATGTCCATAAACAGACAAATGGATAATGGAATGTTACTCAGATATAAAGAAAATTAAAACTGCTTTTACATGCTATGTCACCCTAGTCGAAACAGCTATTATCAAGGAAACAAATGAAAGTAAATGATGCAGAGAATGGATGGAGAAAGGAAACTGGCTATCCACTGCTGTGAGAATATAAACTGTTGTGTTCACTGGGTGCCAGTTTAAAGGTTTCTTAAAATGCTGAAAATAAAACTACCATGTAACCTTGCTGTATCATTTTGGGGTTATTTAGCCAAATACCAACTCAAAATAAGACAGACATGTCAAAATTATTGTTACACTATTCTCAATAGCTAGAAAACAGAACAAGCCTAGAAACCACCAAAAGATAAATGGGTAAAATATATGTGGTCCCATAATAAAATATTTTGTTCATTTAGAGAGGAATGAAATTATTATATTTGTAGAAAAATGGTCAGAATTGGAAATCATTATAATTAGTGAATATCTTCTCTCATATTCAGTCAAAACCTAAACATGTATTTACATATGTATCTGGAAATATATAGGTCATGAAAAAAGAAAGGGAATATAGGAGGAAGAGATCTTGAAGAAGAGAGCAAGACCAAAAGAGAGACTAATATAATGCATGTGACATGAAAATAGAAGGTTCTGTTCAAGGAAGACAAACTAGCAGCCAAAAGAGAGAATGGAAACAAGGAAAGGCATCTGAAAGAACAACAAAACATAATTCATATTAACATATGTATGTGAAAATGGCAGAAGGAAATAGCATAATGAAACTCATTACTTTGTGTGTTAATTTTATAAATTAAATACCTCAAACTAAACATAAAACCTCTGCCTTTGTCAAGAGATAAATGAGTTAGGCACTCGGAACTGTGTCACATACCACAATAATAATTTCATACTTACCAAAAGAGGCTCAGCTACCGCTGCTAGCGCTCAACTATGCATGTTGGGGCTTGCCTTCCGGCTGCACTCTGGGGTGATTCCATCCCCTTGTTGCTCTAGTTTTCTTTGGACTCCAAGGCTATCAGTCATGTTCTTCATGTTTGAAAAGCAGAATCACAAACATCAACACCAGTATAAAAAAAAATGTTTTAAATCTTTACAGGCGACATGTGGTTTTTACTCAAAACATACTATGTGACCAAGCTCAAGGAAAACACATAACAGAGGGTTTCTGACTGTAGCAGGAGTGTGGCCATAGAAGTCAGGGTTTTAATTTGTGTTTAACTGCTTATTTTTCTAGTTGCAATTACTCATGTAGAATATAACATTCTTATCCAGAGACTTCCAGGGTCTCATCTATCCATGGTAATATACCCAAAGCCCAAGATCAGACAACCCATTTTATATTTATGTATACTTTCTTCTGATTAATAAATGTATGAACTAATCAAAAAATGATCTATCAGGATCAAAACTTCCTTAAACATTACTATTCAAAAACAATAATAATATTAGTGGGATACATACCTCAGCCAATTGCCCGGAGAAATGTTGTATTGCCCCTGACTAAACGTTCCCAAGATGACTTGGGAGCAGGTAGTGCTGCTTGGTTAGGTCGTGTGTTTCTTCAGTGTGATTGTATCCTGCTCCTTCATTCCTCATCAATCATTTCTCTCATCTAGACATTCCAAATATCTCACTATTGAAAAGTGCATGGAATAATGTTCTTTTATGTTTTCCAGGCAGAGGAAGACTTTCAGCCTTCTTTTTGTTATAAAAAATAAAGGTCTTTTTTACATCTTGAACATTTTTAGTCTTTTTTTTTTTATTTCAAACTAAAAAGAATTTGACATCACACCACTTTCAAAAAGTGCCTTTTCCCCACTCTCAAAAGGTGCACAGTTTTTTATATATTTGACTCTAGGTATGACCATATTCCAAGAGTTATCGCTGTAAATTCTGAGGGCTATTTCCCATTTTAATTGCAAGCACAGGTTCCCTAATGTGGGTGCTGCCTTTATTTCTTCTACTGGAAAGATCTATAAGGTGACCATTAATCCTTTCTGGTTTTTTCAATGCTTCAAAAATAATTTTGTCATATTCAGAGGCCACAGCTAGTTGATATGCTAATGACTCATTCTTTGCCCATTGCTAAATACCAACAATCATATATTAATATAGTAAAAAATAAGGTTAACTATAAAATTTTGCAAATTAAACCTCTCAATTCTGTTTTTACTCTGACAACTTCAGTCCTGTCTTACTGAAGTTTATCATACTCAGCTTGCAAAAGCCATCTCATTATTTTAGCAGACAATTTCCAGATCTCTTCAGTCAGCATGGCAGGTTTATTGGGTACGTATTCTGCCCTCTCTGTTATCACGGGTGATGGTTTTTACCAATTATAGACCAACCTTTTACATTACACATCATTTTCTTACAACCTACGACAGTTATCCTGTTGCCTGCTGCTCTGAAACCACTACCAGTTCCAGCCTTTTTGTTTTTGTTTTTTTTTAAGTCATTTTGTGCTTCAGAGTTAAGAACTCGTGGCTGTAGTAGCAACTGTCCCATGATACTACCTAACTGAACTCCCTCAAAGCCAATTTGCTTTATAAAAATAAGCATGGTTCTTTGCATCTGTGACAGGAAAGGCGTGGCTGCCATGACCTCAATTTTGCTATAAGAGTTATGCTAAATGGAGGACCACGTATTACGGCTCTTATTATTGCCTGGGTATGAATGTCATCTGTGGAACCAGAGTGGTGCTATCTTGAGAGGCTTCAGTGGAACCCTTGGGATATGGAACTTAGGTAGGATGTAGGCCACTAGATTTGGGCCTTAGGTGGTCATATGAGCTTCTGTTTCCTGTCTAGTTCTGTCTAATTGCTACTAGCCTTTTGTTACCAGGGAAGCTGAACCTAGATGATCTAGCTCCTTCTGATCGAACCATGACTGCCACCTGATTTTCTTCTGTGACTGTCCATACCCTCTCCAACAATGAGCCAAAAAAGCCTTTCCCTTCCTTAGTTGTTTTGTCAAGTATGTTGATACAACAGTGATAAAAGAAACCGGTGAAGTTCCCATTCTCCACAGACTGACAAATACCTGCCCCATTATATTTCTGTGGTCAAATGCAAACTTTCTGGAAGGCAAACACAAACATATAAACACTCTTTAAGCTTCTGCTTATGTCCATGCCTGGAATTTATCATTGCCAAAGCAAATCAATTATCCCAGCTCAAAAAAAGAGATAATTGCACTGTGCTCACCATGAAGCTATGACAATTTTATGAGCTACATCTACAGTTGTGGAACATTAATAATTTAGAGGTCTAATTCAATGTACACAAGCAGATTTTTGTAAAAATAAAATTAAGTGCACACTTTCCTCAAATGCATACTAATAAGCATGACTTACTTTTATTAAAATTTTATTTTTCGTTTTGATTGAGAATAGATTTTAAAAACAATGTTCTGATTACAGTTTCCCCACTTGCATCTCCTCAGAGATCCTCACTCATTTCCCCTCCCATCAGAATCTACAACCTTTCTGTCTCTGGTTAGATAACAGACAGGCTTCTAAATAGTAACAATAAAATAAACTAAGATAAAGCAAAAACAAATAAACTGAAATAAGACAGAACAAACAGAAGGAAAAAAAAAAGAAAGAAAAAGCTTAATAAACACATCTAGATGCAAAGATACACCAGTTCATAACACAGAAATTCCACAAAAGCACAAAACCAGAACCCATTATACTTTTGATCCTGGAGACTATGAGCAAGCCACGTGAAATTTTGTATGTTACTCTTTTCCATGTGTCTTTATGATTTATATACCTCATTCCAATTTTGAATTAGAAATAATTAGTGTATTTTAAAAGAATTCATGTGGCTTTAGCATCTCTGGGAATGGTGATGATAATCTAAATAATTCCGCGTACAGAATAGTAAAAGGAATATTTCAGTAATTACAGTGAGTAGGAGAGAATATTTGCAAGTATACATTCATAAAGGATTAAAAACCCCAAATATGCAAAGAACTCAACAACGCATCAAGATAATTAATGACCCAATCAAATAACTGGCAATGTCTCTGAAAAGAGAGTTCTCAAGCAAAGAAATAAAAGGGCTAAAAAATTAACTAAAATGGTGTTGCCTAAACATGGGAATCATGGGAATGCAAATGAAAAATGCAAATTAAAGCCAGTCACTGTAGCTAAGATCAAGAAAACACCTGACAGTAAATGCTGATGAGGATGCAGGGAAAGGAGAACTTTTAATGGTGAGAGTTTAAATTTGGTAGGAAGTCACTCTGGAAATCAGTGTGTAAAGTTCTCAAGAAGCTAAAAATAGATCTACCATAAGACACTGCTGTTCCTCTTCTTTGAATATAGCCAAACTACTTGAAATCCTGCTATAGAGATACTTGCTTGAGCATGTTCACTCTTGCTTTATTCACAATAACTATGAAATGGAAACAGCCTAGATGTTTATATTCTTTTAGCTGTAAAATTCTGCCTTAAGACTGTTTTTATTATACCCCATGGGTTTGAGGATTTATTTATTTATTTTTTTTTATTTTCAGTTGTGAGAATGCTTTATTTCATTCCAGATTTCTTCAAAGATCATTTTAATCATTTGCTGTAGAATCTCCATGGGTTTGTGTTCTAGGGTTGTTTTTGTTTTTGTTTTGTTTTTCTTTTTTCTTATTGTTTTGTTCTCTTCTTCCATTGTTACTGGATACAATACAAGGGGTTATTGCAATTTTCCTGTAGTTTTTTTTAGTCTTATTTTGTGATCAAATGAATGACTCACTGAAGAAAGGCCCATGAGCTTCTAAGAAGAATATATTGTTAGGATGGGCTGTTTGATAACTGCCTGTTAATTTCACTGGATTTGTAATCTCATTTAATTTGACTATTTCTCCATGTAATTTTTTTTTTTTTTTTGGTTGGGAAGATCTGTCAGTTAGTTGGAGTGTGAAATTGAAGTCACCACTGCTATTTCTTTAGATTTAATCTCTACCTTCACATTGAATGGTATTT
Organism: Psammomys obesus; assembly: GCF_907164565.1. Classification (NCBI taxonomy): domain Eukaryota; kingdom Metazoa; phylum Chordata; class Mammalia; order Rodentia; family Muridae; genus Psammomys; species Psammomys obesus. Next base: position 18,144,895 of record NW_026596064.1, read on the forward strand.
GCTTTTTTATAATTGAGTTCACCTATGTTTGGCGCATATATGATTAGAGTCTTCTGTCCTTCCGATAGGTTGTTTCTATAATCAGTATAAAATGCCCTTCATTATGTTTTCTTTGTTTTTTTCTAATTTTTGGCTCAAAATCTATATTTTTAGATATTAAGACAACAATACTTACTTTCTACCTAGGTTCATTTGCTTTAAATACATTTTTTTTCCCTATCCTTTCATCCTAAATTGTCTTTTGTGGTTATGTGTACTTCTTAAAGACAACAAACAGATGTTCCTTGAAGTTTGACCAAATCTTGTAATGTATGTCCTCTTTTTGGAGAATTGAGGGCATTAATATTCTGAATTATTATTGATAGGTTTGTATTGATTTCTGTCTTTTTTTTTGTTGTTCTGTAGTTTTTTTTCCTACTTTTTGGTTAGCTATTTTTTCCAGTATATTTTATTTTATTCTTTCTTGTGGTTTCATGCATAGCTTTGTTTTCCTTTCAAGTTTGAAGGACTCCTATAAGTATCTTCTGTAGAGCTCAATTAGTCAACGCTGTTATGGTGTATCTACCAGAATATCTATGTCTGCTTAGACATAGATTTAAGCCAATAGAAAGTCATTATTAACTGACTTGCAACTATACTGGGGATTCAGGATACTAGTGTAGAGCTGAGCTTTCCTTGGGGTAAACTTTTAAGAAAAAAAAAAAATTCATATATTTTGTTGACATACTTCAGTTAACAAGAACAGTTAGCCCAAAGCAGAGTTAAAGAAGTAAAAAATCAAGATTAGTACATTTAGAGACTTTCCCAGAACTGTGGACTTTGATGAATGAGGTTTTTGTTTTACCTTTGGCAGGTGGTACTGTCTATGTGCTGAGTTTTACAGCCTGGATGGTACATCCATCATTGACACAGTTGTGCTTTGGTCTGGGGGCCTAGTAAGGCTTGGGTTCATTTGCTCTATTTTTAATCACAGAAAAGTTTTTATTACTTTTTAGTTAAAATATTTTAATTTATATGCATGTATGTGCCTGCTTGGCTGTATGTTACTGCATGTATGAACATTCCCACGGAAGGCAGAAGAGGAAATTAGATCAACTGGAACTAGAGTTACATGTGAATGTGAGTCGCGTTGGTTGAGTGTTCTAGGAGCTGAGTTCTGGCCCTCCACAAGAGCAGCAGTACTCAGCCACTGAGCCATCTCTCCTATCCCAAAGTTTTTACTTTTGATTCAGGTATAACAGATAGCCTGTTTGGTATATTAGCTTGTATTGGTAGGTGTTGTCCTTCAGAACATGAAATACATCTTTCCAGACCGTCTAGGGCTTCAGAATTTAAGTTGAAAAAATTTTGTTATGATTCACATGTAACTAGCTGTTTCTCTCTTACCATTTTCAATATTCTTTTCTCTATTTAGTGTTAAAATCACCTTATCATGAAACAGGGCTTTTTTTTTTTTTTCTACTTTTGTCTGTTTAGTTCAATAAATGCCTCTTGCATCTGGATTGGTATGTTTTCCTAAAACTGGGAAATTTTCTTTTAATTCTTTTTTTAATTAATTAATTTATTTTTCTTAATCACAGTTCATTCACTGTGTGGCCCCCTCACTTGGCTCTTCTCAACCCCACCCTCCCTCCCTTATCTCCCCCCATGCCCATTCCCAAGTCCACTGATAGGGGAGGTTCTCCTCCCCTTCCCTCTGACCCTAGCTTATCAGGTCTCATCAGGACTGCTTGCATTGTCTTCCTAGTAAGGTTGCTCCCTACTCAAGGGGAGGTGATCAAAGAGCCAGCCACTGAGTTTATGTCAGAGACAGTTCCTGTTCCCCTTACTAAGGTACCCACTTGGAGACTGAGCTGCCATGGGCTACATCTGTGCAGGGGTTCTAGGTTACCTCCATGCATGGTCCTTGGTTGCAGTATCAGTCTCAGAAAAGACCCCTGGGCCCAGATTTTTTGTTCTGTTGCTCTCTTTGTGGAGCTCCTGTCCTCTCCAGGTCTTACTATCTTTCCCTTCTTTCATAAGATTCTCTGCACTCTGCCCAAAGTTTCGCTATGAACCTCTGCATCTGCTATCCTTGCTGGGTAGAGTCTTTTCAGAGACCCTCTGTGTTAGGTTCCTGTCATATTCTCTGTTTTCTCCCTCTTCCATTTTCTCACCTGTTTGCCTTTCTGAATGGGTTTGAGCATCTCAGCCAGAGTCCTCTTTCCTGATTAGCTTCCTTAGGTGTAGTATGTTTATCCTATATTATATGTCTAATATCTACTTATAAATGAGTATATACCCTGTGTGTCTTTCTGCTTCTGGGATACCTCACTTAGGATGATCTTTTCCAGTTCGCACCATCATAAACCTGCAAATTACATGATTTTCTTGTGTTTCTTTTTTCTTTTTTTATCTCTGAGTAATATTCCATTGTGTAGATGTACCACAATTTTTGTATCCATTCCTCAACCAAGGGACATCTGGGCTGTTTTCAGCCTCTGGCTATTACAAATAAAACTGCTACAAACATGGTTGAGCAGATAAACCAATTAAAAAATGGGGCACAAAGCTAAACAGAGAATTCTCAATAGAGGAATAATGAATGGCAGAGAAACACTGAAAGAACTGTTCAACGTCCTTAGTCATCAGAGAAATGCAAATCAAAATGACCCTGAGATTTCACCTTACACCCATTAGAATGGATCACATGAAAAACTGAAGTGACCACACATGCTGGAGAGGGTGTGGAGAAAGGGGAACCCTCCTCCACTGCTGGTGGGAATGTAAACTTATACAACCACTTTGGAAATCAATCTCAGACAATTAGGAATAGCGCTTCCTCAAGATCCAGCTGTTCCACTCCTAGGCATATATCCAAAAGACACTCAAGTATACAACAGACTTCTTTTTCTACCTATAGTAGTAATCTAGTTTCAGAGATTGGACTCCACATCTTTAACTTGTCAATGCTAAACTTAATAAAATCTAAAAAAGGCTCTCTTAGTTCAGGAGCTCAGGGTGCTTAGTGTAAACTCTATATCATTCCCTATGTAGGATATTAACTAGTAAAGCAACCAATCACAAGTGCTTGGCTTTACTACTATGCAAATGTTGTATTAGTCGAAAATAGCAGTGGTTCCTCTGGCTTCATTAACTGTTAGAGTATAAACAACAAAGGAGAAGATGTAGGTACACTTAGATTCTCGTTAGTAGGATTTGGAGTTACAGGGACTTAGGGTGGGTAAAAATAAGGATTAATTCATACTCTTACTTTGAAAAGAGGAAACAATTGAGGAGAGTGACTTAACAGGGAAGGGAAAGATGGGGGTCCATCAAGGTCCATACGCCCATTAACAATACGCGAATAATGGAAATGTGCTTCTTATAGAAAGTGAAATGTTATTCAACCGTAAAGAAAAAAAAATAAGTAATAAAATTTGCAGGGAAATGAATGTGGCCAGAAATAATCATTTTAGGTGAAGTAGCACAAACCCAGAAAGACAAATAAGTGCTACAGGCTGGGGCATAAGCCTTAAGGGAGAAACTTGTCACTATTATTCTATTATTCTACAAAATGGACAAAGCAATACATTTCTGCCAGGTTTTGTACCCGTAGATTAGTGCATTATTTAATTTTGAAACCAAGTTTTTAAAGTAGATGGGAACTAAAATAGAAATTCACAACTGTTCAATGTGTGAAGGATAAAGGATAAAGTGTGTAGGTCTAAGTGGGATATCGAGATCATATCCCTTACCCAAAGTTCAATAATCATCCTAGATTAGGGAAGCATTGTAAAAGCCAAAAGGAATAGACATCTTGGCAAAACACTATTTTCTGGACATGACGGAGTATCTATGGACATCAATTCATACCAACCATGACTCACACTGCCTGTACATGATTTGCGCAAGAACAATCCAGCCAAATACTAGCATAGAGGGGGGAAGAGCTCATGAATTCCCACCCCTAGCTGAGGTGCTATTGGGAATTAATGACTACTTGGGAAGGGATATTCAGGTTTGTTTGTTTTTGTTTTTGTTTTTTTTTCTTCAGAGATATGGGTCCTGAGAAGCTACCCAATGTTCCAGTAGAAGGTTTCATACCTGTACACATACAGGCTGCACTAAATGCACTTAGTGAGTACTAAAGGAAGAATGGGAAGGAAAAGGACATGCAGTTCTGAGAGAAAGTAGTAGAATGACAGGTTTCAGGGGAAGCGTTGAAAGGGAGGGAACTGGGAAGGAATTCATCTAAACACCTATGCGTGTATGATTATATTTTTAAAAGCAAATTAAAAGTCAGATAGGCTGACTTTTCTGTAATTATATAGGTACCCTACAAAGTAAAGTTTTAAAAATAAACATGATTAAGATAAAACTATAAATGAAAAGTATTAACAAAAAGCATAGAAAAATATAAGAAAACATAAAACCATATAAAACAACACTGCCAATATGTTATTATGCCAAATAAACATAAATAGAATAATATTGTATGATTAAAACAAAACATGCCACTTACCCAAATCAGTTGAAATCACAAAAATCATACAAATGCACTTAAATTTTCCTCAAAAAGAAAATGCAGTTCTCAGCCACTACACCGTGAATGCAAACAGCTGCACGAAAGTACTGTAGAACATGGAACAGTAGACAGAAACTAGAGGGAGAACCAATATTTGGGAAAATAAAATGCTACTTGAATTGTCTACTTTTTGTGACTTTTTGCCCAGCAGCAGAACTCAGTAATGCAGTAACCACATTAGGCTGTACAAACTTGACTAGTGACTTGAAGTTTTTATTGGCATGAAACTCCTGAGAAAATGTAGTGCAGAAAGGGTGGAGGAGTCCTCAGGAAGTAGAAGCAAAGTTTCTTTGTAGACCCTACTAAAGTCCCTACATGACCTCTAACTTTGAACTATTGAAAACTACCCCCAACAAGACAAATATACTGGAAAGATCTAAACGGAAATGGCAGCTACAACCCATTTATAACAAATAAAATCTAGAGTTTGAATGTAGTCATGCTAATTGATAAACAAAGAGCTGTCATTCTTATAAGATAATATGAGGATTCTGTAATGGCTCACTCAGAATAACTGATACATGTAACTATCAAATTGAAAAACTAAAAAATATGACTCATGTTTAGGAGAAAAGGAAATCAATGTAAACTTAGTCTGAGATGATGAACATATTAGAACCAGAAAACATGAATTTTAAAACTACCAATATAACTCTTTAATGAAATAAAATATTTTATGCTTATACTCATGAGCAGGCAGAGGATCTAAGGGTTGCAATGAGAACAAAAACTAAACTATGATTTGTAAGACTGGAAGCAAGAATTATGAGAAAAATCCATTGAAGTGGCTTTAAAGCACATGCTAGATGAGGTAATGAAATAGATCAACAGAAATGATATAATCTGAGGAGAAGAAAATGTTCCCAAGACAACAGGAAGAGCCTGTCAGTGACTTGCAATTGGATCATAGAAAGTTTAACATGATTGGGATACAAGAAGGGAGAGAGATATAATGGTAACGGGTTAGAATTGCATTTATTCTTTGACAATTGCATACATGTATGCAATGCGTCTTGATCATATCCACCCCAACGCCTCTCTCAACCCATGTCCTCCCACACTCATGTCTTCTTCCATTTTTAGCAATCCACTGAGTCCAATTAGTACTGCTGGCACATTTGTTGCTCTGCAGTCATCCACCAGACTATGAGAAACCTACTGCAGACACACTTCTAAAGAAAAATAACTGCTCTTCTCCTATGAGCTATCAACTGCAAACAGATCCTTAACTGTGGGTGGAGCCTAGTAATTTCTCCTCTAAGTGCATAGCTGAAAAGATGGCTATTCAGATGAAGGCAAAGTCTCTCTATACATTCTGCTAAAATCTCTGCCTGGCCTCTGAACGTCTGTTATAAAATGTTATTTCAAAGCGCCACCAATGTGTGATTGTTGGCCTGCTTCATCTTGTGGAGGGCATGTGCACATAATCAAAGGACCGTGAGCTCGTGGATGCAAAAGCAATGTATGACCCAAAGGTGGAGTTTCACATTCCTCCTTCTCATCTTCCAGATCTTATAGTTATTTCTGCTGCCTTCTTTTCTAAACTATTCCCTGAGTCAAGGACAGGTGGTAAATAAGGTGGATATAGATGTCTGTTGTAGGGCTAAGCACTAAGTAATAGCTATACTAAGCACTTTGATCAGTTATGAGTTTCTACATCAGTTCATGCCCACTGCAAGACAAAGCTTCTCTGGTCAAGTTTGAGAGCAGTAGGATTTACTGATATAAATACAACTATGGAGAAAGGAGTTTGATAACATGTCCATTAAAGGAAAATGGGAAGAGAAGTTTCCTTCATAAAGTTTATATCTTGCCAAACTCACAAGCTGGTAGGTTCCTGTAAGGCTGTTTCAAAATCCTTCATCTTCCTTAATATACCTGTTACTTCTTGCTTTTCTCTAACCTTTGCACTTACCCCTGTTTAAAGCCTTAACTTTAACCTTTAATTTCTGTTAAGCTTTTATACACTACCTCATCTTCCCATTAAAACAAACAAACAAACAAAAAAGAAACTGTGTGGAGGGGTAAAAGAAGATGATCACAACAACAACAAAAACAACAAAATTTTACTGGGAAAATTCGGCATCAATGCTGATTGGCATTTGTTCCCAGTAAAGACTGGAGAATGTGAGAAGATCTTTTTTTTTAATTAAATTTTTATTTATATTAATTACAGTTTATTTACTTTGTATCCCAGCTGTAGATATCTTTTTAAGATGATAAAAGATTTTTAAAAAAATCAACCAGAATTCCACATTCAGTGAAACTCTAATAATGGTAAAATAAAAGTATTTTTAGACAACAAACAAATAAACAAACAAACAAAAACAAAACTATGACAATAGGGAAGATGTCAAACCTACTCCATATTGAAGAGTGTTGATAACAGAAAGTCAGAGTTGGGACAAGGATTGAAAAGCATGTGTCTCTGTTTCTTTTCCTTTTGCTGTGATAAAAATTCTCTGACCAAAACAACTTAATGAGGAAAGATTTATTTTGATCTCATAACAGAGTCCCCGTGTTGTGGAAGGCAAGGCACCCAAAGCTCGAAGCACCTGATTATGTTATATCCATGATCAGAAGAAGACAGCAATAGAGGGCCATGACTGTATTCAGATCACTTCCTCTACTTTACATAGTCCAAGATCACCTGCCTAAGGAATATTTTCACTCACGGTGGATTGAATTTCTTACCTTGAGTAGCCTGATCAACATAATTTGATACAGGCACTCTCACATACCCATCTCACAGGGAATTCTTGCTTTCAAGTTGACAAAATTAACTGTCACAATTTCACCCCTGTCAGCTTGACACCTAAGCACACCATTTTTAGAGCACAACTTTCCAACTTCTGACTCCACTGGATCAGGATCATTTTACAGTATAATATGCTCTCTCAGTTGAATATTAAACACCCCCACCATCATCAACAGTTATAACACTATCAAAGTCCAATGTTTCTTAATTACTATAAAATCAAAACATCTTTGCCTAAAATTATAAACAATGCACATGCCACTTGGACTGACAATGCCCCCAACAAAAAATGTAGATGATCTAACAAAAACACCAGTATAAATCATATGAAATTTCTTTTTTGTTGTTGTTGTTAGTCAGGGTAATTCAAGTGACCCCTAAAACAATCTAGGCTATTGCTGTTGACTTTGGCTGCCTCTCAGAAGTTGAAAGTAAGTCTATGTTGCTGAAAACAACACTCACTTCAGACACTAGACTTAGAAGTTTCAAGCTGGATCTAACCTGAAAGCTTTGTCCTATGGTCTAGCTTTTTTGTATTATAAGAAATTATGGTGCGAGTCGGTGGACGTAATCAATAGCCCTATCCAGCTGTGATGTCAATGAACCATAATAATGACCACCAAGGCAAGATATCCCTAAAAGTGAAATCATAAACTTCTATTTTGGTAGTAACCATCAGCTGTGTAATTGTTCTTAAGGCTTACTTCATAGGAGAGAAGCCATGCCTATTACTAAAAACCTAGCCAACTACCAGGGTTATGAATATGAAGTTAGGAATCTCAGAAGAGAATCTACTCTTGTCACATTACTAAGCCTGCTTAAATCCTAGTTGCATTCTGAAACATCATTATAGCCACAAACAAGTGAAGCTATCATATGGCATCAAAAAATCTTTCTCTTTAGAGCAAATGGAAACCATCACAGAAAGCCACATTTGGTCATAATGAGGAGATCAATGGATCGTGGAGATCTCATCTCCAGTGGATATATCTACATTTAGCATAACTCCTATACCTAAGGCTCAAAGAAGATCAGAAAAGTGGGGGTGAAATGATTGTTAGAATCAGGAAGTCTACTATAAGTTTATGTCTCCTAGAAATGATAGAAAAACTACATATATGATACCTTAATAATATGGCTATCTAAACAAGACTTGAACAATGACAGTGCTGATAGGCATGCTAATGCAGAAAGGGGAAATCTTGTTGGGGCCCACCCCTAGAAGAACTACAGACAATTAATGAAAGCTAACAAAGAGAAAATTGGCCTCTCTCGGGGATAAAATTCCTAGTTACTTATTCAATACAAAGTGCTCAGGCCAGAGATCGTTTATACAGTTTCGCTGAGCATACTTTTCAGGTAGTCTTTATATGTTTATTCATTTCTACATATAACAGCAGTGATCAAAAAGAGATCACAATTTGAGAGAGAGTGGTGGAGTCATGGGGGTGTTGGGGGGAAAAGGGAAGGAGGGAAGTGATATAATTGCCTTGTAATTAAAGACGTACACAAAAACTTACATACTTCCAATGTGAGACAAGACAGTAAAATTTCTTATTTCAAAACGAGTCAAAGATAACAAGAAAAAAAAATCACATTAAGCCAAACCCCAAATCCAACAGGCCAAATGACAATTACTGCAGCTGCCTGTCTGGCATTCGAGGTTTATAACACAAACAACTTTGTTTCATTATCATTTGTACACCTCTCCTCTATCTCCATTACTCTCGGCACACAGAGGTTCTGTACTGAGGTGGCTGTGTTCTCTGCCTGCAGCTTCTCCTGGTGTGTAGCACGTCAGACTAGCATCTTCAGAACCCAGGGGAGTTCACCACAACTTAACATCTCACCTTCAAAACTTTTATTCTCCTAAACATTTCCCTGGCCTCTGTTTCCTCTGTTACCTCCATGACCTATGGCTCATTTTTGCTTTTCTCATACCTTCAAAACTAGTACTAACTAATGCTGCTGTTAAGTTCTGGTACCTGGCACTTTTGGACCACAGATGAATCAGCTCCTGTGTGCTGACCCCGTGGAAGTACTTTTTAAGCAGTTACTTTGGAGCAGCAGGTAACCCAGCCACTTTAAACTTTCTTCCACTAAATGACTTTAAATCTAAACAAGATAAAGTCTTTGATGGTTGGGGTTTTGCCCTCAGGATACCTTCCCTATTGTCCCATTGAAGCACAGGAAGTGTTGATATCTTTAACAGAGCTCCTTTCTCAGCACCAACCTGAATATTCTGTTATCTTGAAATTTCTTCACCAAGCAAATTATTCTATCATATTTAAATTTAAATTCACTCAAGTTCTTAGGGTACAGAGAAAGTTCAGCCAGATTCTGGACCCAAATATCATACAAATGTCCCAGTTTCTAATAGAGTTCTTATTTTCCTCCTCATTTTTCCTGAGCTAGATTTTTATTGTCCATCATCCTTTTTTTTTTTTTTTTTGATTAATGTATTTATTTGTTTTGTACAAGTTATTCACTTTGTATCCCAGCTGTGGCCCCCTCCCACCCTGAACATGCCCGGTCTAATCTGATCATCCTTGTTTTTTAAGGTTATACCAGAATGGTTCATTCAGTAAGTTCTGTTTCAAGCATTCAAGCACTTTTATAATCAAATATGCCAAACCTTCACATACTCTAGTCAGAACAATTCCAAATACCCGAGGAATTCATAGTTAGGATTACAGAGCAATGGCTCTACTTCTTGGAATAATTTCTATTTTATCTTTCTCTCCCGATGGGACTGTTTCCACCTATGTGGCCATTCTTCACTGACATCAGATCTCTCCTTCTTCAGCCTTCCGTTTCAGACTGAAGACCAAAAGCTCTTCAAAAATCCTGCGGCCATTCAGTGGCAGACTGAGGTTCCTGAGATGTCCAAGCTCAAGGACAGTTCAGCTACGTACTTCTCACAATCTCCGAGCGAAGAAAGATTTTGTTGGATTACACAGGCTGTACCGTGTAAGATGATCTAATAAACCCTCATTTTAGTGTACTATATATATTTTAATGTGATATATATTAATGAATATATACATACATACATACATACATATATATTATATTCATATTTTAATTGCATTTGTGCTATTACCCTGGAGAATCTTGACTCTATAGTATGGGAACTGATCAATGTGATCAATAATGAAGACTTTATTTTTCTTCCAAGTAACTTGCACCATTGTCTTCATAATTGGAAGCAGTAACTGGGAAAAGAAAGATAGGTTTACAACCATAAGTCCATCCTCTAGGTAAGGTAGAAAAATAGAAGTCTATATTGATCATCAATGGCTATAGATTTCATTAATAGTTAATATATATGATGAGGCCTCTTTAAGATCCCCATTGCAGATCTGCAAGAGTTTTCAAAGAGCTAAAGATGGAAAGTTTTGGGGGGAAATTTACTCAGAGAAGTGACATGCCCATACCTCATTACTTTAAGCTTTTTTAAAATATAGCTTTTGCAATATTCTATATAACAATAGAAAATAGAAACAAATACTTTGCTGGAGGGGACAGAAGCACCAAAAGGAGACCAACAGAACCATAAAAACTGAGTCCTGAGGTCCCGGAAGAGAATGATACCCCAGTTTAGGACAATGCATGGGGAGGATCTAAAACCCAGGTTCAGAATTTTTGTGGTCACTTATGTATACTATCATATCATTTGCAAATAGTGATACTTTGACTTTTTCCTTCCCAAATTGTATCCGCTTGATCTTCTTTAGTCTTCTTTTTGCCCTAGCTAGGTCTTCAAGTACTGTATTGAAGAGGTATGGAGAGAGTGGACAGCATTGTCTTGTCCTTGCTTTTAGCAGAATTTCTTTGAGTTTCTCTCCATTTAATTTGATGTTGGCAATTGGATTGCTGTATTTAGCCTCTATTACGTTTAGGTATGAGCCTGCTAGCCCTAATCTCTGCAAGACTTTCATAATGAAGGGTATTATATTTTCTTTAAGGCATTTTCTGAATCTCATGAGATGATCACGTGATTTTTTTTCTTTCAGTTTGTTTATATGGTGAATTACATTGATGGATTATCATGTGTTGAAGCATCCCTGCATCCCTGAAATGAAGCCTACTTGATCATGGAGGATGATGTATTTGATGTGTTCTTACATCAATATTCAATATTTTATTGAACATTTTTGCATCGATGTTCATGAATGAAATTGGTCTGCAAGTCTCTTTCTTTGTTGCGTCTTTGCCAAAAGCTTCTCTGGTGCCACACTGGCCTCCTTGGGATATGGAACAATGGACTCTGGGTCCCAGGACCAGCTCACCTCTGCTGAGCTTGGTGTCTGTGACCCAGGTAGGCAGATTGGGAGCAGGTGGAAAAGGTCTCCAAGCCAAAAGCTGCCCTAGCTCTAGTGACCCACAGGCCCCCTGGAGATGGGGAGAATGGGGAGTGAGGCCCTGGCCCAGCTCATCTCCAGTGGGTTCAATGTCTGTGACCTAAGGGGGCAGACAGGCTAGGAGCAGGCAGACAGGTCTCCAAGTTGAAAGCTTGTCTGGAGCCACACAGGCCTCCTAAGGATGAGGGACAATGAGGCTTGGGTCCCATGCCCAATTCAATATCTTAAAAAAGCAGCCTATAAGAGGAGACAACTTCCTGAACAGAACACCAACAGCACAGGCTCTAAGGGCAACAATCAATAAATGGGACCTCATGAAACCGAAAAGCTTCTGTAAAGCAAAGGACACCATCATCAAAACAAAACGACTGCCTACAGATTGGGAAAGAATCTTCACTAACCCTTTATCTGACAGAGGACTAATATCGAGTATATACAAAGAACTAAAGAAGCTGAAAAGCAGCAAACCAAGTAATCCAATTAAAAAATGGGGAGCAGAGCTAAACAAAGAATTCTCGACAGATGAATATCGAATGGCAGAGAAACACTTAAAGAAATGCTCAATCTCATTAGCCGTCAGGGAAATGCAAATCAAAATGACCCTGAGATTTCACCTTACACCCATCAGAATAGCCAAGATGAAAAACTCAAGTGACAACACATGCTGGAGAAAGGGGAACCCGCCTCCACTGCTGGTGGGAATGTAAACTGGTACAACCACTCTGGAAATCTATCTGGCGCTTTCTAAGACAATTAGGAATAGTGCTTCCTCAAGACCCAGCTATACCACTGCTAGGTATATACCCAAACTTTGCTCAAGTATACAAAAGGGATACTTGCTCAACCATGTTTATAGCAGCTTTATTTGTAATAGCCAGAACCTGGAAACAACCCAGCTGTCCATCAATGGAGGAATGGGTACAGAAATTGTGGTATTTTTATACAATGGAATACTACTCAGCAATCAAAAAGGAGGAAATCATGAAATTTGCAGGCAAATGGTGGGATCTAGAAAAAATCATTCTGAGTGAAATATCCCAGAAGGAGAAAGACAAACACAGTATATACTCATTTATATAGACCTATAAGATATGATAAACATAATGAAATCTATACACCTAAAAAAGATAATCAAGAGAGCGGACATGGGGTAAGATGATAAATCCTCCTTTAGAAAGACAGATGAGATGTGCATTGAACATATGACAGGAGTCTACTGAGCGCATCTGAAAGACTCTAACTAGCAGTGTTTTCAAAGCAGATACAAAGACTCATGACCAAACCTTCAGCAGAGTACAGGGAATCATACGAAAGAAGGAGAGTTAGTATGATGGCGAAAGAATAGGAGCTCCACAAGGACCAAACATATCTGGGCACAGGGTCTTTTCAACCAAGGACCATGTATGGATATAACCTAGAACCTCTGCTCAGATGTAGCCTGTGGTAGCTCAGTAACCAATTGGTTTCCCATAGTGAGGGGAACAAGGACTATTTCTAACAGGAACTCAATGACTGGCTCTTTGGCCTCCCTACCCCCGAAGGGAGGAGCAGTCCTGTTAGCCCTCACAGGAGGGCTTCGCAGCCAGTCCTGAAGATACCTGATAACATAGGATCGGATGAATGGGGAGGAGGTCCCCCCCATCAGTGGACTTGGCAAGGGGCATGGTGGAGATGAGGGAGGGAGGGTGGGGTTGGGAGGGAATGAGGGATCAGGACACGGCTGGGATACAGAGTTAATAAAATGTAACTGATAAGAAAAAAAAATAAAATTAAATAAAAAAAAGCAGCCTACAGATTCAATGAGGTGGTACCAAAATTTTTACTACATTTTTCAAAAAATATAAAAATAATTTAAAAATTCTTTTGGAAGCACAAAGACCTCTTGTATTTTGATATATATTAATAAGTGTATTCATTTGGCACATCTCCTTAAATGGTTTGTTACTTTTGATGTAAATTAAATTACTTCACATTAAGAAAAAAGTATTTAAAAAAATCTATTTTGGTGTCTAAAAATCTTGGTATTATTAAATTGTAAAATGATTTTCAGATTAACTGATAAATTATTAACTGATAAATACACTATAAAGCACAAAGAGCTTTCCTGACCAAAGATAATAATAATAATAATAATAATAATAATAATAATAAAAATCAAGAACACTGTAATATTTTTCCATACTTGATTTCAAGGCACATTTCATGGTCATAGTAATAAAATCAGTGTTAAACTGGAACAAAACAGACATATAGATCAATAAAACAAAATAGAAACTCAGGCACAATCCCATGCAGCTTCAGCCTCTTGATTTTTGATTAAAATGACTAAATGTTAATTGGAAAAAATATACCTTCAACAAATACTATTAGGAAAACTAAATATATGCATGTTAAAGAGGAGAAAAGAATGATAAACATTAAGATAAGAGTCTATCTAGACATCACCTTTTGTGGGAAAATGTTAAAAAGGATAAATGAATTGAAAGAGTAATTGGATTTGACTTAACTTGTTTATTTCATTGATTTGAACTTCAAATGACATAAACATTACACTTCAAGAAAAACTAATTCACCAAAAAATTACAAATGAACTGACATGAAATACATATATAAATTAGGAGGTGATGGCAGGTACAACAACAGACAGAAAAGGAACCAATAAAGAAACTTATGTTTTAAATAACCATCATTATATTCTTAGTGAGATAATATAAGAATAAAATATAATGTTAACCTTTAATTAAAATGTTTGTTTAAGACAGTTTCATTTGTATATGTTTGAAGTAATGTTGTATGGTTCATATGATTGTGTGAATAAAGGCAATTATTGAAGAAACTATATCTGTTTCCAGTTATGGAAGAAAGAAATAACAGATATAAAATATGAAAAAAAAAATCTACAGTGTTGGATTTGAAATAGAGTTACAACTATAAATTACTTTTACAATGCCTATTTCAGTGCTCTATTATATGATAAAGGCATAGTGATGGATGATGTATCAATAGCTATATGCATACAGACTGCCTAGGTAACTTGCTGTTCTAAGTACTCTTTTCCTCCCTCAAAAGTTGGAGTTACCTGGAAACGGCAGAATCTTCATCTGAGCAGAGAAACAGTCGGTTTGGGACATGCTGCTATGTCAAGCAAAAGTTCTTGACAGTCAACAGAGGAAAACGAAAAACATAGAGAGGCTTTCTATTGGCTAAATTTTGGATAACTTAAGTGTCCAAACAATGACTAAAATGATTTATAATACACTGAATAAGAAACCAGTCTGTGGACCATAGTATTACTGACTCATTTTTAAAGGGAAATGGAGCAAAAGAAAAAGTGTTAAGTAATAAATTTGGAGAAAAAAAAAATCATCATTTGGCAAGCTTTGTTTTAGGAATAAAGTAAGACATGACTCATAAGTGGAAGTTAAAAACACTGGCAAAAGATCCAGGGGAAGATGAGGTCAACCTATGACTACAGAGATTAGTTGTCACTCACAGAACAGAACAGAGCATAGTACAAAGGAGGAATCTCAGTAATCACTTTTACCAAAAATTCAAATCTAGCATCATCAAACTAACAGCATGCATTCCCCTGCTGTGATGAACTAAAAATGATGCAATATCATCTCTGTAGCATTTAAAAAATAGTTTAACCTGATTCTAAACACAAGGAAACAAACAAATTCAAATCAGAGATGATCTGCAAAACAAATTGTTTTATTCCTAAAATATAACATTTGCAATGAAAAAAAAAACACACACATCAACCTTCTAAAAAATATTTTAAAGTAGCCTACAGAACGATGAGAGTTAAATAAATACATGAAGCTAGACTTGGAGATGGGAAATGAAGACATGCATTTGGAGATTAGGAAATTTAGGATATGGACAATCCACGGTAGAAATAGTACCCAATTAATTTCCTTCAAGAGAACATTTCTGTTCTTAGGAGAAGATTACAGAAGTAGTTCAGAGTGGTGGAGTTAGGAAGAGATGAGTATTTCTACCTGAAAGATGTAAGAGATTCATTGTTCATTTTGGCAACTTTTCTTTAAAAAGGTTAGAGAAAAAGTACTATAGAAGCTGTAGAAATTCCCAGACAAGCTGTTTTTGTTTCAAAAGTCAGACACAATATTATCCTACCCTTCAAGTTTCCTGAAGTGAATTGTTAACCTGTATCATTCTCACTACTCAATGTAATTGAGAAGGCAGATAGAGGTAAAAAGCAGACAGAGACGAGAACTGACAAGTACAGGAAACAAAGGCAAAACCAAGCATAAACAATTGGGATTACAAGAAACCACAGTGCTTCTCTACAGCAAAAGAAGAAGTGAACAGAGAAAAGAGACTATCCAGAGAACTGAAAAGGACATTTGCAAATAATACATCCACATAAAGGTCAATATTCAGAATGTACGAGGAATCTAAACAACTCAGTAGCAATGAAACAAGTCAAAACAAAAAGAAAATCAATTAAAAATGGGAGTCGTCCTAAATAATCACTGTTCAAAAGAAGATGCACAAATGGTCAATGGTATCCCTTAAAAAAAAAAAGTTCCACATCATTAATCATTGGGGAAATGCAAATCATAAGCACAATGTTACATCCCAGGATGAATAGCTACAGATAGAGGTGAGGATATGAAGAAAGGGAAATCCTTGTATATTATTCGTGGGAGCACACATTCTGTATTCATTATGTAAACTGAAATGATGTTTCCTCAAAAATGTAAAAACACACCTATCATATGATCCAGCAACCCCACTGATAGGTATATATAGATCTAAAGGACAGAAGTCAGCTCACTGCAGAGACATCTGCGTCGCCATGTTCATGCAGACAGCACCCACGGTAGGAAAGATGTGCAAAGAAGCAAAATGGCCTTTAACTGATGAATGGATTTAGAAACGTGCTATGTTGACACCATGAAACACCATTCAGCTATGAGAAAAAAAGTGACCTAGGGGCTAGGGAGAAGTCTCAGGAGTTCAAATCACTGGCTGACCTTGCAGAGGACTTCCAATGTGTTCCTAGAGTCCACATGATTGCTCACAATAGTCTGTAAAGCAGTTCCATGACATCCACTACTCTCTGCTGGCTTCCATGGGTCTTGCACATACATTGTGCACATGAATAACACTCAAGTAAAGTATGTAAACACATGTATATAAACAAACAAAACATTTGCAGTAGCATGAATGGAACTGAGGTCATTGTGACAAATGAAATGAGCTGAATGCTAAGTTACAAGTCCTAAATGACCTCATTCACATGGAGACTCCTTAAAAGGAGAAGAAATTTGCCGGAGGTTCAGGAGTACAATGGGGAGGGAAGAATGGGAGGAGTTATTTAACAGGAAGTAATTTACAGAGGGGCAGGAAATGCCGCCATACAATTGCAAATTAAATGACTGCAGATAAAAATAAGGCAAGGAACTATACACGCTGACTAGGTATGTGGGTTAGTGGTAGAGTCCTTGCCTAGATGTGTCAGTCTCTTGGCTTGATTCCCCAGTTCTTCAAAAAAAAAGAAAAGTTTTAACAAGAGATTTGAATGTTTTCATCATAAAACGTATGCTAAATGCCTGAGGAAGATATAGGTTCAGCCTGACTTCAATATTATATAATGAATACATGTATCAAAACATCACCCTCCCCTCATATATGTACAGTGTTATGGATTTATGTATCAGTTAAATGCAATTGCAGCCTAAATTTACTAAATGTAGATTTGATGTTAGTATTGTCCAAAAATGAGCTGACAGTTGGAATGACCATGCTTTAAGCTCATAGCCTATATTCGTAAAGTTGTGAGGTAAATTCTTCTGCTTTTTAAACCAAATTCCTTTCCTTAGAAAAGGGAAAAATAAATATGTACTGAACTGAATGAGAAGGGCAGTGTCGTGGTTAGAAGGAGAATGCCCTCCCTCCCCCATAGGCTCTGGCATTTGAATGTTTGGTCCCTAGTTGATAGCCTTGTTGAAGTTGACATTGAAGAGGTATGGCCTTGATGGAATAATGGCACTGGGAGTGGAACTTGGGATGTTCAGTTCACTTTCTTTGACTCATGATTAAAGTTCAGAATGTGACTTCTCAGCTGGGTGTGGTGGCACCACCTTTAATCTACAAAGCAGAAGACAGCCAAGACTTCACAGTGAAACTCTGTCTGGAACAAAACAACAAAACAAAAAGAAATGGAAAGAAAAAAAGAATGTGACCTCTCAGTTTTCAGCTCCTGTTATCCACCATACTTGCCTCCTGGCATGCCTCCTCAAATGACAGGCTCTTATCTTTCTTGAATAAACTTTTTTTTTTCCTGTCAGTTGCCTTTGTCGGGTGTTTTCTCATAGTAACATAAAAGCCACTAACAAGGGGATCAAGGATAAAACAGGCTTTCATATTTCACAGTGGTGGAATGAAGTGTTTCAACTATTCCCTTTTTCATCTGAGCTCTTCCCTTGGTGACTAGATGGAAAAATAAAGCTTTCCTTCTACATAGTGACATAAGGCAAGTAGTAGGGTGGAAATCAGAAGCATTGGTTCTCAAGGAGGGTGGCAAAGGCGACAATGACACAGAAACACCTTTCAGAAGCAGCTGGGTGTGACAGACTCCAGCTAGTGGGATGGAACTGCTGCTGATGCTCCCAGTTACTTATTTACTTATCCTGAAATCATCTAATGGTTAGCCACACACAATCAGATCATTGTAGGACCGCCACATAATGCCAGGAAAAGTCATTCGTGACTGCTGTGTTACTAAATTGGCAGGAAGACATCTTCTTGTAAGCTTATATTCTTTGCTTATAGTCTATGTCCTGTTGAAGCCACTCTGTTTGTTTTATGACACACACCTACTTCCTGTACCGAAAACTTTAGGCGATAACCTAACATTAAAGATTTACAAGTTACCAACTTACTTCACTGGGACTGCCCCCTGCAGCACGTTCTTCAGCAGCTTCAGTACTCAAAAGTAGCACACACAATCAGATGCAAAGCATATCCTTAGTGTAAGGAGTAAAGGTTTCCCAATGCTGATTTGACTGTTCAATACAAAGGAAGATGTAAAGGAAAGCCCCAGAACCTCCATGGAAGTAGAGTGTGGAGTTGAACTTGGACCACAATTTCCCATAGCAATCATGAATAATCACTAAAGACAAGAGTATGTGGTATGAGGCAGGGATGATGAGGAGGAGGAGGCTGAAGAGATGATATGTTGGTTTGCCCCAAACAGGACTGAAACTGTTCAATAATTAATTAATTGTCCCCCAATCACTCTGATTTTAGTTACGAAATTGAAGGACATATGTTTTATGTGTAATAGCTAATAAAATATTTAAAAGTTAAAATTTCAACATGTGATAACTTAAAGAAAGAACTGAAGTACAGTTGATCCCAAGACCTAGCTAATATTAAAGTTCCTGCCACAGCAGCCATAATATTTGGCTTCATCACAAATACAGTCTTGTGGAACCAGAAACATCTGCTCTCCTACTTGGTACTTATGTTAAAATGAAAGCTATTCAATAAAATATTTATCAGTATCACTTCCACTGGTGGCCAGATGGAAAGAAAGTGGCAAGAAACCAAATTTCTAATGAATATGTGAATAGCTATTCAGCTGACCACTCTTTGACATGAACATCATTCATAATTTCTGATTCTTTCTCAATGTATGCCTCCATCAGAAACTTAAAATAAAAGTGCATTTTCTCTCTCATTCTAAGTGTCCAAAATAAATGAGTTCTGTCAATAATGACAAAGGTCATTGATTGAGAAATGAAATTTTAACTCAATCATCCATTAGTTAATCTATTAACCATTGTATTTTGTGCTATGTATTGTCATGGGACACATGGATAGTAAATGAAATTCAGAGCCTGAGGCTTACCACTCACAGATTCTCTCCAAAGGGCACAATAAAGTAGGCTATGATCATTTCTTCCTAACATGTATGAAGTTGAGCTACATGAGTCTTGGTTGAACCCAGACTAGCCAGAGACACTCATAAATATAATTAAATGTGACTTGAATTTTTAGCACAATCTTTAAAACAAAATAGACATCTGTTTTAACACTGTCCAAACTTTCCACTTTTCTTAAAATTATTGTCCAATTTTTCATTTGGATATTTATTCCCTTTTGTAAATTCTTAAAGAGAAAACACTTTTTCTACCTCTTCAAAGACACTATGAATATTTCTTTCTTTCCCTCTCTGCCTTGGTTTCTTGCTGTGTGGATCATCTTAAGGTACCTAGGATGCCTTCACTATTGAGTGGTAAATTGAACTATGAGATATTACATTCCTTGTCAGCATTCTGTATGCTTCCACATAGAGAGCAAGATATGTTTTTCTAATACCGTTTCCTTTTTACAAACCAAGCTCTTTAATTCTTTTTCTTGTTTGAGTGGGATTTATAGAGACTAACTGTGGGAATCCTTCTAAATTCAGCTTTGTACTGTCCATACAGGTTCCATAATAAAGTCTAGGAGCTTGAAAAATGTGAGTTTCTCACGAGGGTGGACAGATCTCAGAAGGATAGATTGGCTTTCTCTTAGTTTAAAGCCAGCCTCAGGAGAGAATTATAGAAAATATGAATAGGTATAATTTAGAAACAAAAGTTAGTTATAAGGAGTTTGAATCTTTATTCTCAAAATTTTCAGAAGGGTATTATGTTTACAATTCTCATACTTTTAAGAAGTTATTCTTCTAGTGTGTTGTTACTTATTTCACTTGTCTGGCAACTGTCCTCTTCCAATTGCTCCCAAATATCATTCCTACCTGAGAAGATCTTTACTTTCATTCAGCCTCTATCCATTCCTTTGGGTGTCCCTTAATCCCCTCTGTAACTCTCTTATTGTAAACAATTCATTGTATAACAATCATTTTGTTAACGTTTTCCCACTTTGTTCATTGCTTTGATTTTTTTCAAAAAAAGAAATGAGGAAACCAGGGAAGGACATATTTATCAGTTACTGACACTTCTTTTTTGTCCCTATCAAAGCTGAAAAAAAAAAAAAAAAGAAAAGAAAAAGTGAGTATAAAAGTAGTAACAGTTTTAAACATCTATTATGTGCTAGTAGTCACAGTAGGCAACTTTTTTCACATTTATATTAGTTCTTTGAGAATTTAGTACACTGCATTTTGGACATATTTAACCTCACTCCCCCAAGATACACCCCCTTCCATAGCCACCTTTATATTGTCTTTCTGTAAGCCACCAAACACAGTTTGTACTCTCCTTATACTCTTAAAGATGGGATTCACTAGATGTTGGTCAACTCAGTAAGGAATGCATCCTTAAAGAAAATAGACTCTCCATCTCCCAGGAACAAATAATTGTTAATGACTCCTTAGCTCAGAGAAGGACTCCATGCTCACCTTCGCTCTCTATGCTAGAATGTTTTCTGGCCTGAATCTGTGCAGGTCTAGTGTATGCTGTCTCAGCTACACTTAACTCACATTACCAGTTGGGCTGATACTTCCAGACGACAGAGTCTTCTAGTAATCATCACCTCCCATGGCTATTATAATCTCCCCACCTTACTTTTTACAATGATCCCTGAACCTAGGGAAGAGAGATGTGATATAGAAGACCAATTCAAAGCTAAGAATCCAACAATCTCTTGTTCTTTCCATCTTGTCCAGTTGTGGGTCTTACTACAAAATGAATTTTATTTTTCTTAATGAAGATTGATGTCCTAGCCTATGGGTATAAGGATAAATAGTTAGAAGTCAGTTTAGTACTATGTCCACTGGCAAGTAATAGGAGTAGCTTCTTCCCTGGGGCCTGTCACCTATGTAACCACAGAGTTGTTCCTGGAAATGGTATGAGGCATGAGTTTCAATATGCTGTAAGGGCCTAAAATCCAACCAGAAAATGGTTAGTTACTCCCATTACCTCCTGCCATGATTTCACCAGTCTTACCAACTGAATGATAATGTAGATTAAAGGGGCTAGAGTTGGGTAAGACTTGTGAGTTTTTTCTCTAGTGGTATAATGCATAACACCTCCCACATTATATGATAGCCGGCAGGAAGAACTGAAGCTTCCAGTTAAGTATCACCTTGGTTTCTTTTGGTTTTCAGACCCAAAACCTTAAGGATCTAACCATCAGATTTCAAGTTAAAATACAGAATTATAAAAATAATAGTATAGACATTAAAAAAAAAGACTCACTGATTAATGAACAGATTTGAGAACCCACATACAAGTCCACACTCAGATTTTTGTTTTTTTTGGTTTTTCTTTAACAAAGAAGTCTATAAAACACATTGGACAAAAGACAGCATCTTAACCAAATGGTTCTGGTTCAGACTGGCTAGCTATATGAGGAAGATGAAATTAGTAGGTGACATTTTTAAATTGGGCAACTTAATCGAAGTTTGGATGTTGGCATGAGAGTTTCATGTTCTCTATGTTTGTGAACAGGCATTTTGAGTAGGCTATGAGAAGAAAGATGCACAGGTTTAAAGGATGGATTCTTAACCTTTTAAGTGAATTGTACTCATCAGAACATACTTGGTGGCTTGTTGTACAACTCTCCAAAGACCTGACTTTAGTAAGTGTGGGTAGCAGAGGAGATTGGTTCTGAGGTTTACCTCTAAATCCCACTGTGAATTCATCTATCACTAAAGCATGCACAGAGATAGAAGGAATGCAACTTCAAAAGCAATTTCTAAATCTCCTTTTGTCTAAAAAATATACACTTCGTCATATTAGCAATTCTACCAAATTACTTTCCCTGAAACACACAAGTATTGGTGAATGCAATATACTTTTTCAAAGTATACAAGAAATAGTGTAAGTGTTCTTTAAATGCTCTGTTACCACAAAGAGAAGAGTAAATGGTAATCTACCTATTTTACTAATCTATATTGAATGACTGTTAGATGCTGAAAGTTTATCAGTGGAATAACAGAAAAAGTACACATACGTTGAGGAGCAGGGAATTTTAAACAACAAACAAATCAGCATGTATTTATATCTATGTCTGAATTTGTGTCTGTATCCATATCTGCACGCACGCACACACACACACACACACACACACACACACACACATTTGCCATGTGTCAGAGAGCTAAAAAAGTGTCATAGAAAAAGAAAAAAAGGTGAGGAAAAAAAAAAGCAAAGGATGAAGAAACTAGTTTTGCTATTTTAGATAAAAATTTCCAAGTTTAAGTGCCATCTCTCCAGGAAAGAGCTCCCTAAAGATGAATCAATCATCCTCCTTCAGAAAGAATCCATAGATATACTCTACTCACAGATGAGTGTAAAGAAAGAAAGAAAAAAACAGAAGAGGCTAGAAAAAGCCAGAGTAGACCCTTCATGCCAACGTGAGAACATCACTACAGTGCTGTCAGCTAGGAAGGCATTGTCATATTCTACAAGCTGATAGCTTTGACCTAGGGCCATGGAAATGACCTTTTAATATGTTTTCTAATTTGGATATCAGTCCTCCTTCAGATGTGGAGTTGGTAGACATATCTTCCGATTCTGTAGGCTGCCACTTTGTCTGATTGACAATGTCCTTTGCCTTGTATAACATAAGTTGCTCAGCCTTCATGAGGTCTCATTTGTTAATTGCTCATCCTGGTGCCTGCACTCTCAGTGTTCTGTTCAGGAAGTCTCTTATGTCAGTGAATTCAGGGTTGTTTCCCACTTACTGTTCCGTAAGGTTTAGTGTATCTGGTTTTATGTTGAGGTCTTTGATCCATTTTGACTCTAGTCTTATGTAGAGCGCTAGCTCTGGATCTACTTTGCTTCTTCTAAATGCAGGCATCCAATTTTACCATCACCATTTGTGAAAGATGCTGCCTTTTCCCCCTAGTGAAGTGGAGGTTTTTAGTTTCTTTGAAGACTCAGTTCTGTCATGTGATGTTTTGCTGCAAGCTGGGCAAGTGATGTTTTGCTGTCGGTTTTCCCGTGAGAGGGCACTTGATGTTTTGCTGTGAGCTCTCTTGTGTGAGGAGTGTGGCTTTGGCCAGCTGAGAGCATCCCTGGGTGTGAGGAAAGGGAATATAAAGAAGACCACTCACAGTAAGGCATGGCATTTTTGGATTGACATCCCCTCACTGGTCTTTGTGCTTCCACACTTGACTTCACAGAAGTTCCAGAGAACTTCTCGGAGCAATCCAACTGAGTCTTGTGGCTTTTGATGACTTGTCCTGATCTTCTGAATCCTGTTGCTGCTTGGTGTTTGCCTTTGGACTGGACTTCTGGTATCCTGACAAGTGAGTTTGGTAATCCCCTAAAGATCCATAGACCCACATCAACAGGAAGTAGATAAAAGAGGTCTACGTTCATTTTCTCTACTAATCTCTTACTTAATGTCCAGGAAGGGAGGAATTGGTGTTTAAGAATCTTAAATAAAAATAGATTGGGTGAAAAATATAACCCTACAGGTGCTACCCAACGTGGCTTAGGCACAATGGATAATGTCACTTCTAATGTAGTGGAGGAAAAGAGGCTTACAGCTCTTTTCTCTACTTGCTAATGTCTGGGAAAGCTGGTGTTTATGAACCTTGAGTAAAGAAGGTTTGGAGGGAAAAATCTAAGCCTACAGGTGGTACCCAGTGTGCTTTAAGGGTATATTTCTTGCTTCTTTATATATATAAAAAATCTGGTGTTTACAGATATGTGGAATTATCTTTGGGTCTTCAATTAGAATCCATTGACAAACCTGTTTGTTTTATGCCTACGAAATGTGGGTTTTATTACTATTGCTCTATAGTAAAACTTGAAATCAGGAATAGTGAGACTTCATGCATTCCTTTTATTCAAGAGTATCTTACTTATCCTGGTTTTGTTTTTGTTTTTCTGTATGAACTTGAGAATTGTGTTGAAATTTTGATGGGGATTACACTGAATCTGCAGATTGTTTTTGGTAGGATGGCAATTCTTACTATGTTAATCCTACTGATTCATGAACTTGGGAGATTTTTCCATCTTCTGATATATTCTTTGATTTCTTAAGGAACAGATATTAAGAAACTAAATAATCAAATTAAAAGTGGGGTACATATAAAAACAGAGAATAATAGTGGAAACTCATGGCTGAGAAACACTTCAGGAAATTTTCAACATTTTTAGCCATCAGAGAAATGCAAATCAAAACTGCTATGAGATTCAACTACACTGAGGTTTCACTCTTCGGCATATACCCCAAAGACACTTCATCCTATCACAAGGGCACTTGCTCAACAATGCTCACTGATGCTTTATTCGTAATAGAAATTGGAAAAAACTTAGATGTCCTCAACAGAAAAAAATGCTTAAAAAAGGTACATTATACAATGGAGTATTCGTCAGCTCTTTAAAAAAAAATGACATTATGAAACTTGCAGGCAACTGGATATAGCTAGAAAACAGTCATCCTGAGTGAAGTAACCCAGACTTGGAAGGGCACTAGAATGGATTTAATAGATGGACTGGGGGTGGGCTGGGAAGCAAATTGTAGGATTATGTGGGGAGAAGAAGACGACATAGGGTTGAGTGAGGAAATGTGGGGGACAGACATAGACTGAGGAGCATTTGAGAGATGGGAAGGAAACCTAAGGCAGGGAAAAATTCCCTAAAATATATAAAGGTGATCCTAGTAATGTCTCCTAATAATAGGATGACAGAGTCCCAAGTGCCCATCTCTTGTCACCCAATGACCATTCCTTCCAGTACTAGCACTGGGTTGCATCTAATTGACTTGTTGTTCAAGGGGGTCCCATGGAAATCCCCAAACAACTCAGACTCTTCCGAAAACAATGGGTTACTCTCTGATAACTGACTGTGGGGCCTCATTCTTAAGCCAATACCCGCATAACTCCTTGTACTCAAAGAAGCTGAAAAGGAGCCTTCACTACTATGTTCTGTATTTTTGGTGCAGGAAGATACTCTACAGGCTACCAAAAGACAAACATAAACACCACCCCAGATTAAAAATCTTTGACTTCCAATATGTCCTGCCTACTAGATAGTGTTAGGGGAATGGTGGCACAGAACTTGTAGAAGTACCCGACCATTGTCTTCTTTGACTTAGGGACCACTCCATGAGAAGGGTTGCATCCTTAACATTGTTTGGTTGACCAAGAACCAGATCTCTAGCTATCCAAGAGATCTAGGGTAAAACCAAATACTGCTTGTCTTAAAAAAAAAAAAAAAAAAAAAAAAAGAAGGAACAATAAACTGACTTCTAGTGATATACTGCTATACTCTTAGGTCAGTGCCTTATTCAGTCATCATCACAGTGGCATCCTCCTGCAGCAGATGAGAACAAATATAGAGACCCATAGCCAGACATTACATAGAGTGAGAGAGTTTGGAATACAGAGCTCTAAAAATGTGATATTTCTGACAAATCTCTTTCCTGAGAGCTCAGGGCACCCCCATAGAAGAAGAAATGGAAAGAGTGTAAGACCCAGATGGGACGGAGGACACTAGGGGAACAAGATCCTCTGAATCAACTGTGCAAGGTTCATATAAACTTACGGAGAATGAAACAGCCAGAGCAAAGCCTACAGCAGGTCTGCACCAGGTGTCTGTGTATATATTATGGCTTTCAGCGTAGTGTTTTTATGAGACTCCTGAGCATATAAACGAGTAGGTCTCTGATTCGTGTGCCTGCTCTTGGGGCTATTTTTCATCTGTTGGGTTGCCTTGTCCAGCCTTGATATGATGACTTTGGTTTTGATCTTTTATTTTATTTTGTCATGTTTGGTTGTTATCTCCCAGAAGCCTGTTCTTTTCTACTAAGGAACAGAAAAGGACTTTATCTGGAGGGGAGGTGAACGGAGGTGGACGGGAACTGATAGAAAGAGATACGGGGGAAGCCATCATCAAGATATATTGTATAAGGAAAAAAATTCATTTTCAATAAACAAAAAATATTCAAAAATATTTTCTAAGCTTTTGGGGGTGCATGTGTGTGAGAGGGAGGGCACGCATGTGGAGATGGTGTGTGGTGTGTGTGCACACTTGAGTTCAGATATAAACCATTGCTGTCTTTCCTTAGGCACCATCTTTTTTTCTCTCTTTCACTTTTGTTTTTTGAGAGAGGGTCTCTCACTGGGCAACAACTCACTAAGTAGACGAGAGGGTGGCCATTCAACAAGCCGCAGAGATATACTCATCTCTATCTCCCCAATGCTGGGGTTACAAGCATGCAGCACCATGATTCCCCACTCATCCCCAAACTAATGTCCTTATGCTTGTTTCAAACACTGTGTGTTAGCCAGGTAGCACCTCTTCCCCCTGGGCCATTGGTGCAGCATCCCTAGCTACCCCAGTGAACCTAGCCACACCACTGGACCATGTGCCCCTGACTGTCTGGGAGGCCACTGTGACTTCTCATTACTCAGGTGAGTACAGTGGCCATTGTGGTTACTTCTCATGAGGCTGCCAGGCAGTGTGAGCTGCCTAGCTCTATACTGTGGCTGCTGTTATAACATAGTGGCAGTTAAGGAGTCTCAGAAACCAATATTTCCTGGCAGTCTGCTGGTGATGGCTTTGGTGTCACTTTTTTTTTTTTTTCCAAGGGATCTTACTCTGTAGCCCAGCCTGGCTATTGGAATTGAATTGTAGGCCTGCAGCAACATGACCTGCATCCATTCCACCTTGTCCCCTCTCTTCGTTGTCTGCAGTGGAAAGACACTAGTATTTGTGTTTCCAAACGTCTTTGCGACGCTTTCCATATAAGAGCTGAGAATTACTCTGAAGGAGGGTCCCAGTAAAGTGAGGAATAAAACAGAGTGTAAAAGTGTCCTCCAGACATCTGAGAGGAACAGAGTTCAGAAAGGCCATCTGAGAATGAAAGTAGTGACATGGCCCAATGAATCTCCAGAGGGCTGTCCATTGTCATGTATTTAGGTTTCCGCATAACTTCACTAGTACATTTTCAACCTTGGTGCAAGAGGTCAGAAGGAGCTGTGGAGAAGCACGCATGACAGGCATGCCCAGATGATCAATTTTGCCGACTAACAACACTTGGATTGTATACAGTCTCTGTATTCTTTGGTGCAAATTGGACCTATTTTCTGACTTGACATTTTTAAAAATTTTATTTCTTTATTATTAGTTACATTTTATTAACTCTGTATCCCAGCTGTATTGCTCCCTCATTCCCTCCCAACCCCACCCTCCCTCCCTCATCTCCACCCTGCCCCTTTCCAAGTCCAGTGATTGGGGAGGACCTCCTCCCCTTTCATCTGATTCTGTTTTATCAGGTATCTTCAGGACTGGCTGCAAAGTCCTCCTCTGTGGCTTACCAGTACTGCTCCTCCCTTGGGGTTGGGGAGGTCAAAGAGCCTGCCATTGAGTTCATGTCAGAAATAGTCCCTGTTCCCCTTACTATGGGAAACCAATTGGTTACTGAGCTACCACTGGCTACATCCGAGCAGAGGTTCTAGGTTATATCCATACGTGGTCCTTGGTGGAGTGTCAGTCTCAGAAAAGACCCTGTGCCCAGATATATTGGTCCTTGTGGAGCTCCTATCCTTTCCTTGTCATACTAACTCCCCCTTCTTTTATATGATTCCCTACACTCTGCCACAGGTTTGGCTATGAGTCTTAGTATCTGCTTTGATACACTGCTAGGTAGAGTCTTTCAGAGGCCCTCTGTGGTAGGCTCCTGTCCAGTTACTTGTTTTCTCTTATGGCCAATGCACAGCCCATTTGTCTTTCTAAGTGAGGATTGATCATCTTACCCTGGGTCCTCTTTCTTGTTTATCTTCTTTAGGTGTATAGATTTCATTATGTTTATTGTATCTTATAGGACTATATGAGTGAGTATATACCATGTGTGTCTTTCTCCTTCTGGGATACCTCAGAATGATCTTTTCTAGATCCCACCATTTACCTGCAAATTTCATGATTTCCGCTTTTTTGTTTGCTGAGTAGTATTCTATTGTGTAAAAATACCACAATTTCTGTATCCATTCCTCTGTTGATGGACAACTGGGTTGTTTCCAGGTTCTGGCTGTTACAAATAAAGCTGCACAAACATGGTTGAGCAAATGTCCTGAGTTTCCCCTTTATACTACCTAATTCTTGGTTTTTGCACTGGGAATTTAGCAGGGCTCCCTGGTATAGGACTACTGGAGTTTTTAAGGCTGAAAGCAGACAGCTAGACAGTGGATACATTGGAAGATTATGAAATGTAAACATTTCCTCAATGTTTGCAAAGAAAAGTATTGTCACATTTTCTGAGGAAATTCTGTAACCTCAGATGTCACAGGGCTCTGGGCATTTTAGAAGAATAAGAACATAGGAATGCAATTACAATTGGAAACCACATCATCTGCTATAGAAGATGTAGTAACAACTATATGCCACCAAGGCAGTCAGAGGACACAAGTAAAAGTACACATAAACATGTGGGCTTGTTTACATGTATCTTCACACACACACACACACACACACACACACACACACACACACACACACTTTTTTTTTCTGCCTTGGTAATCAAATACAAACGCATTTTTTTTTCTCCAGTGCTGTTTCTTTGACTTAATAGCATCTTATGGTGGATATAACATCCACATCCTTTTGCCCCTGTGTACTCCATCCTTCACTCTTTCTCTAAGAGCCTACTGTAATGTCCTATATCTCTTTGTCTAAAATTTAAAGAAAATTCTACATGAGAAAATGTTTAAAGGTTTTCAGTCTTCCCTTTTCTTTCATATATATATATGAAAGAATATATATATATATATATATATATATATATATATATATATATATATATATAAACTGAGTTTTGGTGAAAGGACGAAGGAGAAAAAGATTTGCATATGGTACAAGAGAAAGATGAAGACAGATGGGAATAAAGGGATTTTTCTTCTGTGGGGTGGTATGTCTTATTTAAAATACCAGTGTCATTCAGTGTGTGATCCTTCCCTCTTCTGTGTTCATAAGCCTTGAATATAAATATTTTTTTTTCTCTTACTAGAGCTTTGTCCATGGACTGCAGAGTATGAAAGAGAACATGGTCCTTCCTGCATGTTGAAACACTGCCACTGAGCTGGGAGCTTGTATTTGGAAAGAGCAGTAGAGGCCTTAGTCCTCATTGGTCCTTTCTTGTGGACACATGATAAAGACTAGTAAACATAAGAGTGAAACGAACAAAGCTTATACATAACCATCACATTAGTTAATAAAGATTTTGAAGGTCGTTTAAACATATTTAATCAAGAAAGAAGACCCTGGTAAGATGCTCAATCTTCATGCAGAAAGGCAAATGAGATGGACATCAGAAAAGGGAGAAAAGAGGGAACAGGACAGGAGCCTATCACAGAGGGCCTCTGAAAGACTCTACCCAGCAGGGTATCAAAACATATGCTGAGACTCATAGCCAAACTTTTTGCAGAATGCAGGGAATCTTATGAAAGAAGGGAGAGATAGAAAGACCTGCAGGGAACAGGAACGCCACAAGGAGAGCAACGGAACCAAAAAAATCTGGGCACAGGGGTCTTTTCTGAGACTGATACATCAAACAAGAACCATGCATGGAGATAACTTAGAACCCCTGCACAGAAGTAGCCCTCGCAGCTCAGTGTCCAAGAAGGTTCCCCAATAATAGGAACAGGGACCATCTCTGACATGAACTCATTGGCTGGCTTTTTGATCACTTCTACCTGAGGAGGGAGCAGCCTTACCAGTCCACAGAGGAAGACAAAGAAGCCAGTCTTGATGAGACCTGATAGACTAGGGTCAGACGGAAGGGGAGGAGGACCTACCCTATCATTGGACTGGGGAAGGGGCATAAGAGAAGAAGAGGGAGGGAGGGAGGGTAGGATTGGGAGGGGATGGAGAATGGGACTACAGCTGAGATACCAAGTGAATAAACTGTAATTAATTTTTTAAAAAAATCAGTTAACCATGGCATTTGCCTACTTTGAGAATGCTGATGAGCCAAAATTAATCACTCAATAATTGTATGACTTTTGCAAACAACATGCTTCTTTGGACACAAATTTTTCCACTTATTAAATGAAGCAGATAGAATTGAAAGGTGCTATGATTTTTTTTTTCTATGTATGAAAATCTCTGTAGCTGTCAGTTGAATCCGTAAATATGTGGTCTCTAAAGGTTGGGGTGGCTTTAGTGCTACATCACCTAGACTCAGTATTCTAGCTTGAGTCTAATTCCTTTAGATTACGTTAGGAATCAAATTCCTAGTATCACAAAACAGCATCGCATCAGTGTGTTTCAAGTATTAATATAGAAACAAAAATATACAAAAACCACATGAATGTTACATTTGAGAAGCAGGCCTGTAATTTTCTTTTCTATTTTTAAAAATATTTCCCAGACATACATTATACAATTCATAACTCTTTAAAAACTATTTTGATTAAAATTACCACAAGGAACAAAAATGACTGATATACACTCATTCTGTATCTAAGTGTCCACTCCCACTTTGAAGAAAAGCTGCACTGCTTCTTACAACAATATAGTTTCTGCATTTAGAGGTCAAGGACCTCGCTGGGAAAGTCCATTCTCTCTTGCAGACTTAACCTCAAGCTTCATGATGTTCATATTGCATGTTGCTGCCTCCAGTGTAACGGAACACAATCCGGAACTTCTATAGAGCTGGCAGGTCCTAGATGAATTAAAAAAAAAAAAAGAAAGAAAGAAATATGATAGTAGACTGACTTTGCTTTTGAACTGATCAGTTTTTTTTTTTTTCCCTCAGAGAAAACTGAGTGGTTGGAAAACATCTTTCACAAGACTCCTTTCTGCAATAGCAGAATCCTAATCCTCGCTTGGATACATTTACTTACACAACGACTTCAATTTTATAATAGAGTGCATGCCAAAAGTCCTTCTGGCCATTAGTGATTCACTTTTGAAGAGGCGACATGTTATTGAATGGCCTTCTGCAAATCCTTGCCCTGCTTTCTAGCTTGAGGCAATCAGTCTTGGTGCCAAGACCTCTACAAGGTGTAATGCAAACTCGGGGATATTGTTTCCATGGTAGCATGCTTCTCTAGTGCACTCATATCAACAATTGCAGCCACTCGTGTTAACTTAAGCCTGATACCTTTAGATAAGCTCAGATGGCTGAGTAGACTACTTCAAACCTCAGAATGATCCTGTCAAATAATCTTCCTTCTCTCTCCAAAACTATCCTTGAATTCCAACTCTACCAGGGCATTTTGATTAGTGGGATGAGATGTGTTTTAATAGTCAGTCCTTGTAGAGGCTTACAACTTTTTTGAGCTTCACTGTGCCACTGCTGTAAATAAACACTGGGAAATGTGTGAAGCTGAAAGAGATATGGCATTAACACAATCTAAGAACAGGCTCCAGTATGTGTCAGCTTCCAGATGCTGCTGTGACTTCCTTGAAAGCAAGATTTCCGACACACAGAGCTACTATATAGCACTGTTTTAAAATGCTAATTTAAATTAGCTATATTGGTGTTATTTACTTCTCTACTCCATGTTTGAGGTCTACAGTACCTGTTGTCTTCTGAAACTTGGTGCACTGGATGCCAATGTTTGGATAATCAAGGGCACCGGTGTTCATTATTAGGGAATGATTTAGGGAAAAGAGCACAGAAAAAAAAAATCTGTTAATATCTGATTACTGGTTTCAAACAACTACTGTTCTTTGGTTAGGGTTGTTTCAGAAACATCAGGACTAAGTATTTTCAATCTGGTAGTGGGTATCCCTTTAGTCACTACTATTATGAACTAGTTTGGCAAGTCACTTTGTTATAATGGATGATTGCTAGAAAGAAAGTCTAACTTTAAAAATCATGTGTCTAATAATTTTATTTTCTCATTTAAAACTTTCCCCAAGAGGCTAGAAAGATAGTTCAGTTGTGAAATCTCCTGCCATGTATTCAGGAGTTAGGACCTAACTTCGACTCCCACCATCAACACAAAAAATACTTGTCATGGCAGCATACATCTGTAACTCCAGTTCCATAGGATAGGTGGGGCATAGAGACTGGTTGATCCTTTGAGATCATTGCCAGTCAGCTTAGCCAAAATGATGAGCTCTATGATCAATGAGAGAATCTGTCTCAGAAAATAAACTGGAGAGGGCTTGGAGAGGGCTTGAGGAAGAAACCCAGAGTCAGACAAGTATCCACAAGCCTCCATGCACACACATGTTAAACACACATGTGTGCAGACAGACACGCACACGCGTGCATATGCAAAAGCTGTCCCATGTTCAGTGTTCAACATTCTATTATTCTAGAAAAGCTCCAGTGAACAAATCAAGGACAACGGCATGCCGAGTCTCTACGCTGTTATTACACATATGATTAAATTTGGTTTACCCCAAAGTTTGTAGTTGAGTTGGAAATAATAAGTAACAGAAGTAAAAAGCCATGAAAAAGAGAGCAAAGTGTTCTCTGTTTGTTCTTCTGTCTTATGCTAGCTGCAGTGATATCAGACGCATAACTTGAGATATGCTTCTCAAACGCTGAACATGAAATGGAAGTAAAGTCTATTATACGTAGGAGGATCACAAGAGGCAACAAATGATTGTGAGGCTATTGAGTGATGCGGAAAGCAATGGCTGACAAAAGGAAGTTGTCACAAGCATATTTAGGGGTGAGCAATAAACCTTATGAAGTTATTGTTATGTGTAAGTGGTTGATCAATAGTGAAGAAGAAGAAAAAACAGAGAAAAGAACATTTAGCACTGGGTGATGATTATCAGGTAGTATTTCATCGCTGTGTAAGTTGTTACATGTCATTGTGTCCTAACAGGTCATGTTTGTATATTCCCTTTTTATTATTTGAAGAAAACATAATAATTTGGGGGTAAATATTTTCAAACAGAAAATGGAGGACTACCTATGGCTATAATCACCTACATCCTTTATCCTGCCAAATGAAACAAACGAATGATTGTGTCATTTTGTATTGCATATTTTAAAATTAATTATTAATTTAAACATAGATATATTTAAATAATAATTAAAATATATCATATATCTAGTAACACTAAAGACTACGAACAAATAAACAACAGCTACAGAGAATTGTTAAACAATGAGTAATCTGATTAAATGGACCAAAAATGTGCAACAGGAAAAAAAAAATGGAAATCTGCTATGCAAGAATCAGAAACCAAATTATGATGATTTGCCAATCACCAGGTTAAGAAGTGAATAAGGAATCTGAATCCAGTTTTCTCATTCTGTCTGAGCCTGGCCAGGTGTGCAAACATTTATCAAGTTCTTGATAGACTGTAGCGCCCATCCATGAGAAATCTCATTTTTGGACATTCAGCAGCCCTTGACCTTGAAAGTAGTTCTGGACTGATAGTCAGTCTAACTTGATAAATGGTGATTTCTTGAAGAGAAATACAATTCTCCCACTTTACTATGACCCTAAACACATAGAGAAACATGCATGCACACACAGAGCATAAAATTATATAGGTGTATACAAAGAAAGATCCATGACTGTGTGATATTCTTTCAAACAGCCAGTCACGCATGACAGAGGTGCACTTGATGCATTCAACATAGTTACAGACATCAATTGCCGGTGTCAGCCATGCTCAGAAAACTCCCATAGAAATCTTGTCTATCTGACAGAAAGGTGCACCTGGGAACCTTTGCCCAAAAGATGGCATACTAATAAATTATTAGGAATACCTGCTGAGGTTGTTATGGGTGTGCTGTATGCTGGATTCAGGGAGCCAGATAGCAGTCACAGAATTAAAACATGTATGGAGGTATTCTTTATATATTTATGCTTTAATATAAACAAATATGAATACCATGATGTCTTTTGCCTCTTCTTAATTTGATGCCAAATACTAATTAGTTTCTTCTTCCTATTAACTTGTAAACCCCTGTAATGTCTGTTATAGTCTGTGTGTGTCACCTGCTTCTATTTCTTGTGTATCTCTCTATTATTCATTTCCCTTTCTCTCTATTATTACATATGCCTCAGCTTGCCTATGATGTTTAATCAATGACCACTTGTCTCATATATTACCTATAAATGTCCTTCATTCTGGAAACAATATAATAAAATATTCATGTTCATGACACACTGTTAGCAAGATTTCACCATTATACAATGTTGGGCTTTAGTATGTTTTATAACTAAGTAAATATGATATCTATTTCTTAGGAAAACACCAAGTTTAGAAACATGACTAAGACTCAAACATTGGTTTATTTTTATCGCTATAGATATGCTGATATATCAACCCTCTGTATACTTTTTTGAGACTATTGATAGATATTTTTTTTTCCTATTGATTCATTTGTTTCTTAAAAAGATCTCTTTTCCAGTCTCCATCACTGTGTTCACTCTGTTCTGGCTGAGTCTATCTATCCTGCCAATTTGCTACATTGTATATTCTCCAAGTGTCAGTATTTTTTTTTTAAACATGAGTATGCCAGCTCTGTATTCTATTGTAGCCATGAATTTGAACTAGTTACCATCTAAAATTGCTGAGTAGTGAGAACAAAGAAAATGGAGGAGTCTAATCTAAAGGGTATCAAATCCTTTGGGCACATTTAGTAGAGCTAAGTTGTAAAAGATGCTGTCAGGAGCTGAGATTGAGGCTCTGGGATAGAGCACTTGTTCTAATTGGGCCAGGCTTTGAGACTGATTCCCCACACTGGAAGAACAGGCAGGTTGAGACAACTTTAAAAGAGCTATAGAGAAAAGGTATAAGTGTAGGAGAAAGATGACCATCAGAGTTTTTTAATTTTCTTTTAAATTTTTATAAGTTTATGTAAGAAAGAGAATGGGTTTATTTAAAGAAAGGGACCTAGGTTTACTAACGATAAGGTTTGAGTTAGTGTTGAAGGTATGTGAATTAAAAAAAAAAAAGTAAGTATCCTTAGTATTTTATTAACCGACTAACCTTTTTATGGTTAAAGCAAATATTTTATTCTTCCTTTGCATTTGAACTGGTTGAAGTTCAACTTAACTGGTTGAATTTGAAGGTAATGCTTTTTTTGTAGTTTATCTGCTTTATGTGTTCAACTCCAAATCTCCCGTTGAATAAAATTCTCATGTGTTCATTCTTACGGTTTATTGTGTTCCAGGTCTAGAAGGCACTTGGTGATGCCGTAATTACATTTTCGGACATGCCTTTCCTTTTAGGAGAAGTGCAATTGAATGAGAGTTTTGTCACACGTAAAGGCAGCCACAGTCAAGGTCTAAGCTTTTGGATTGTATGAATCAGAACAGGTGCTACCTTACAGATGGAAGATAGAAGGTTTGCTTCCTCATTCAACAGATGTGTTTAGAAATACCTGTTAGGTATTTTGAGACCTGTGGAAAGACTGACTATAATTGTAGGGAATGTATGATGAAACGAAGTTATTACTTCATACCAGGCAGGGAGCAAACAGAGACACTGAAAGACTTCCCACTGCCATGAATTACTAACTTTCTCTAACTAGTCCTCAACTCCTAAAGGTTCTAGGTTCTATCATCTAACAACCATGAACATTATTTTCTCTTTCTCTTCTTCTTCTGCTCCTTTGTCTCCTCCTCCTGCTCTGTCTCTTCCTACTTCTCCTTCCCTTTCCTTTTGTCTTTCTTCTATTCCCACTTCTTTTTCCCCTGCTCCTTTCTATTCAATGCTTTTGTTTGTTTGTTTGTTTGTTTGTTTAGGGTTGTAAATATATCTGTGTATTAGAGTCTGTTCACAGGACCAACTCAACCTTCCCAATGTCTACACTACTGAAAAAAAAAAAGTCCCTCTGTATCTTATTTATAGTTAACTGTGTGCAAATCTTTAGGGAGTGGTGGGGCTCCATGAGATCCCCATTACATTTGACATCTCCAGCCTTGGACAAATAACCAGGGGTGCTGTGAATTATGAGCACAATAGTCATGTTATACCAAGAGGTCACTGTTCTACTCTGTTCCCTGTTTTTTTTTTTTTTTTTTATTCTACTTTTCTTTTCCACCCCTTTTCTGTTAGATTCGATAAGCCTTGGAGAGGGTCTTATAAAGATTTAACCGGTGGATTTGAACCTTACAGTCATTTATTCTTTGTACTTTTATCATTCATGCATTTATGTAGTCACCACTGATCAGAGCAGAAAGTTGCCTCTGTGACTAAAACTACAACAGCCATGTTCTATTGGCATAAACATACTTATTTAGAAGACAAATAGATAAGCTTGCTTGTCCATTAGGAAAGAAAACATTAGTAGAGGCCATGACCATACCAATAATGAAATTTTGACTGGGTTTATTGTCCCAGAAATGAAATTCCCTCTTGTGTAATGGACATCAAATGCAACCAAGAAGTGGTTAGTTGCCCCCACACCAAATTTGCCACTATTGTACCAGTATGTTCATATTGCCTGCCCACAAGATGAGCACACTGGTACAACAGTACAATGAGCACTCTCAGCTCACTGATTGCACAAAGAATTTATATCTGAGTAAGACTGATGAGGGCAATTCCTTCCAGCAGCTTCATGGTACCTTCATTCATTTTGAAGGCTAACTAGCAAGGAGGAAGCTTGATTTCTCTGTGCCCTGAAACTGAGATATATGATATTTTGGTAGTCAGTTCTTGTTCCCTAATTCTGGCAGGCAAACCAATAGTGGGTTGTTTTTATACTCTTTTTTTTTAAGTTGAAATTATGACTATCTGTATGAGTGAAGAAATGAGATCCTCATAAATCCCAATTCCACCTAAGGTACTCCATTAATTACAAAAAGTACAACGTCACTAGAAGTATAAAAACATCTTTGTGACTTCTTTTTGGTAGTGTAATTTCTTCTTAAAAGGGTGTTTGGCCTTCATGAGCCTTACATACAAAAATGCCATATAGTTGTGGAATTTGTAGCTTCTTTTTTATTTTATTTGTTTTTAAAGCTTAGGTTTTACAAATTCAAAGACTATGTCTATATAATGTCCCAAAAGATTTATTGGGTAACAAATTTGCTTGGCCATTTGCATCCTAATGGCAAAAGCAATTTCTTCAGCCAGAAGAGCCTGCTTTCTTTCAGTTGCAAATGGAGATATTTTAAGGGCAAAGAAGTTATTTTGGATCAAATGGGGGATTATTATGTCTCTTTATTTCTGACATCTGTCAAACCTTCCATCTCAGTGAAATTCTTCACTAGGCAGGGTCCAGTGTCTGACCTCAAATGACCACACGTTGCAGTGAAGTTAACCAGTCATTCTACATTTGCAGATGTTAGTGGTTTTTATTCTCTATGCAAATGGTTCAAAATTATAACATGTAAAGTAAAGCCGTGCTATAAAGCAGAACCTTCCTTCCAGTCAAGATCAGAGCTCTATATTTTTGTTCAACTGTGTGACATTGGGCCCACTGCTTTTATTTTGGAAGCCTTGGTCTTTCTTGTAAGATGAGAAGAGGCAGAATGAGACTAGAAGAAGACAGAGGTTAAAGTGATAAAATTTAAAGTCTGTCTGGGCCAACTTTCACAGAATACTTAATGAGGGTTGGAAATGATCTATATACATATTGCTTCAATTGATCCTTTCAGTGTTTTTAGGAAGATCTAGGAAGAACTAGCTCTCAGAGGGGTTGGGTTTTATATCTATCTGATGTTATAGATGATTATTTCTTTGAAAAATTGTTATATCATGTAAACTTCCACCAAGCACCAAAGCTTTTTTTTTCTCTTGAAATTCTGTTTAGTTCCTTGACATACGGAATTTCAGCATTTCCTTTTTTTTTTAAGCTGTAAAGTTCAAGAGTAAAATAATTAAAGCATGAAGATGAATTCTCAGTTGCTAAAATTCTCTCCATTGCTGTACTAAGATCTTGCACATGAAGCTCCTTTCCAACCACAGGTGTTAATATTAAATGAACACTGTTACTCCTTTTAGGCATTTTACTCCAGTGTCAGACTAGTTTCATTTCAGATACACATGAAAATCTGCATTCTTGTTCATCATTTCTGATTCTACATAAAAAATACAGCCCTTTCTGAAATCTGTGTAAATGCCCTAGCTGCCATTGGAAGAGTCAAAAGATATCTCAGGCCAGATTACAAACTTTATTATGCTATGTATCACCTTGTCTTGCTTAAAGTCAGATATCCAGGGCATGATGCAGGCAGGAAGTAACTACAGCAGAGAGTTATCTAGCTAAAGGACCAGGACCAGCTCTAATACAGAACCGGTTGAAAATAGACAAGCCACTCACTTAAAAGAATCATCTCTTTATTATATGGCTCAGTGCTTCAACATAGCATCTTAAGGGGTCTTTGGTCAAAGGGTACTTTTACAGATTTGAACCTACCTGTACTTAGAATGAAAAGTGTCTCTCCCTCCCCCCCCTTTCTTTTGCCTTCTGCAGCTCAGAAGAGAATTCACCTAAAGTGGGTGGGAGGAGTGGGCAGATGTCTAGAAATTCCTGAACCCAACGGAACATCATTTGTTATAGTGTAAATGACTTACTGTTGTGTAAGAAAGCTTCCCAGAGCAAATTACAATCCCATCACTGCACATTAGCAATGGAAGTTGACAGGCTTTATAAACCTTGAGATTCAGCTGGATTGGAAGACAGATGTAGGAAAGGGAATAAAATGCCTCTGGGTAAAATGTTATGAAGGGGCTCTATGCCTATGATTTATTTTTTAAGCTATAGGTAGCTTTATAACCAAAATAGTTATGATTTTAGCTGTACTGATGATACAGAATATAGCTGTGGGTGCAGACTTAGGAGAAGTTGTCGTTATAATAGGGACTAAAACAATTTCTGCCTAATTGTACAACATCCCCATACATAGGTATGTCTTAGACCATATTATGTATGCCATTCCTATTGTTATAGGAAATGAAATTTACAGAAAGTGAAGGGCCATAATCAGAAAATTTTAATAAACCCCCCATCACACACACTTCCAGGTTCCAACTTACTGAACTCTGTTAATGTATCACAGATACTTGTGGCCCCATTTTCACCCAAATAAAAGCCTCCAGGAGTGTGACCTCAATGACGTCTGTTTATGAGATTTCAATATGTAGTTTTATCTGGTCAATTTTAGAAGCACTTTCCTTTGCTTCAAACAGTGTCCCTGAAATAAAATGAAAGACACAAGAAGAAAGATGATATGACATATTCTTGCCCCTAGGAAATAATGTTTATGAAAGAAGTTTCTAGGCATATATTACATTTAAGAAAACTTTTCATAAGGACATTTGAACAATTGAAATATGAATGTGCAAACTTTTTTCTGATCTATACTTACAAGCAAGTGTTCACTTGCTTGGAAGATATAAGAATTTTGAGAGCAGTACAGATAGTGGAGGCCTGGCTTGTCAAGATTCAGAGACATAAGAATATTGGCCATATTCAATATTTGGAGCTGGGTGTGGTGGCACACACCTGTAATCCCAGTACTCTGGGAGTGGGAGGCAGAGACAGGCATATCTTTGTGAGTTTGAGGCCAGCCTGGCTAAGAAAGTGAATCCAGAACAGGCAAGGCTACACAGAAAAAAAGAATTTGTTCCCGGTAAGCTGGGGATGAAGAGTTGGCTGTGACTAAGAAAAGGGCAGAACCACAAATGTGAACATTTTGCTTTAGTAGGACAATTGATGCTGGTTAGCTGACACTGAGAAATTTGCAGTGAATAAAAGACCAGAATCCTTGAGGTGGAAGTTCTTGGGAAGTATCTCCCCAGGGTCAGCACACAGAAGCTGTGTTCTGGTGGAGGCAATGACTGTGCACTGTGCTAGCCGACAAATTAGGAACATTTAAGAGTCTCCTCCACGGTCCTGATCCTGGTTTGAAGGCAGGAATGGCACTGGGAAAAGGCAAGAAAGACCATAAGTGAAGATGCAGCTTCAGTTGCATATGAAGCATCAGGAATGAAAGGGTGAGAGACAGGGGGTGGGGGGGTGGGGGGTGGGCTGAGGGTAGTCTCCATGTGGTAGAATCAGAGCTCCACACCAATCATCAGTTAAGAAAATGACCAACAGGCTTGTGCACAGGCCAACCTGATGAGGGAATTTTTCTCCATTGATGTTTCCTCACAAGCCACAAGCTTGCTTCAGAAAGCACATGGATAGCTATCGGTGAAGATGCAACTCAGTTGCATAGTGGATCCCAGAGTTTTGGAGATGCTAGTACCATGAGATGAGCACTGAGGCTGTACCAGATGTGAAATGGAGCCAGCCTGAGACCATGAGACATACTATGTGTGCTATGGCAATCCTTTGGAAGCCTAGAAGACCCTAAGAGACAGAAGTGTGACACTGAGCTTACATTGCTGGACTTCTATTTTGCTTTGATCCGATTGTGACTGTGTCCTTTTTCATCCCTCTTGGGATAAAGAGGCTACCAAATTTGAGTGGCAGGGCATGGAGGAATTGAGCTGGGAAGTGATGGAGGGAGGAAAAGGAAGGAAGAGAGTGACATACTTCTATTTCAAAATTTTAAAACCGAGAAGAAAAAAAAAAAAAAGAAAGTATTTAACTACTTCTTTAATTACTATTTTTCACGTGTTTCCAGTAATAGAACTTCAGAATTTTAGAGATGTTTTGGGCCTTTGAAAAGATGTTGGGTATATTTTAGAGAAAATTTGGATAATCTAGAGAGGCTATGGCTTTTTTAGAGTTTTTTACTTTGAGTCTTTGTTTTCGAGACTGAACTTCTCAAGCATTTGAGTTTTTTAAACACCATAGAACTTTGAAATTTGTATTATTTTGTGCTGTGTTATTGATGTTAACATGAGATCTTGGGGGCAAGCAAAGAAAGAAAAGGTTGTTGAATAATGATGTGTTTGTGTGTCGAGCTGAAAAGGTTCTATTGTGCTGGCTAGTTTTATGTCAGCTTTATACAAGCCAGAGGCAATTGCAAGGTGGAAACCTCAATGGAGGAAATGCCCTCATCAGACTGGCCTGGGCACAAGCCTACTGGCCATTTTCTTAACTGATGATTGGTGCGGGAGGGCCCAGCTCACTGTGGGTAGAGTGGGCCCTGAGCATATGGTCCTGGATGCTATAAAGAAGGTAGAGCCTGTAGGGCTAATAAGCAACACACCTCCAAGCTCTCTGTGTCTGTTCCTGCTTCCAGGATCCTGCCTTGAATTCCTGCTCTGACCTCCAGGATGACAGACCATAAGCTTTCCTCCCAAGATACTCTTGGAGTGGCATTTCATGACAGCAGTAGAAACCTTAAGGGAGGGAGAAGTTCCACAGGAAACAGCAGAAGGTATAAAGCAGACATTCTCAACAGGGGCAATTCTGCTCCCCACGTGTGTATTTTACAGTGGCTGATGATGGTCTTCAGTCTCTAAAACTAGTAAGTTGGTGCAAAGTTTTGTACTGAGGATCTGGTGCACAGCCCCCCCACCCCCCCTCAGCAAACAATCAGTTGGTAGGATGTGCTATTAACATGAAGATCAGAGATATGGCAGAGATATTACATGCAGAATTGAAGGGAACCACAGACATCTTGATCATGTAATTCAAATATTAAATTTCATCGGTGAACAAAATGAAATTCAGAAGTTCTCTGGTTTTGTTGGGGCCTCCAGGCAGTGGAAATCCCAGGAACAGATGTAAAATCCAACTTCCCCTCATCCTTGTGACTTTCAGTCTTGCCTCTGCTCTTACCAGCAGGTGCTCCTGAGTCATCCTCCATTCAGTTGGTGATGGTTGGTACCCTGCTGGGAATTTGTTCTGAGTATTTAGAAGAAGGTGAGTTGTGTAGATTTTTCATCTTGGAGTATCCAGTGGATGTGTTTTCTCTCTAGATAACTTTAATTTAGAGGGATTGAAACAAGAAGACAGACTATGTAATCAAGGAAGAAGAAGAAGGGATTCTCTGAGCATGATGATAGATACGGTCAGCCATGTCAGAACCGTTTTGATCCAGTGTTTCAAAATCATACACCGAGGATTGGGAATGCTGTGTAATGCAGCATGACAGTTGGATAGGATGCGGCTTCAGATGGCCACTGGAATCTCAAGGTGGAGGTCACTGTGACATTTGGAGGAGGCTCCCGGGCAGTCCTTGAGGTAAGAAGGGAGATGGCAGAGAGAAAGGGAGCCACGGGATAGAAAGTCGCATGGCTATTGAGTGCCAAGATTTTCCTCGTGCAAAGGAGAAAGTCAGGTGTATGGGGCGACAAGGTCAAGTCAAGGTGTTAAGAAGACAAGGGCTTTTCACCTGTGTTTGCTGAGATGAAAGAGGACTTTGGCTGCATTGGACCGACCTCGCGCACACCAGCAAACACAGGGCCGCGGCGCTGCCAGGCTGCGCGCACTAGATGGCAGTAGCGGGGCCCTTTCGGCTGGGCTTTGGGTCCTATAAGGCGCTTGCTTGTTTAAGTACAGTCTCATTTAGTTGGAGCTGCAGGGGAGTGAGGGAGAGGAGGGTAGGAAAGAAGAGAGCGGGAGAGCTCGAGGAAGAAGGCGGCTCTCTGTGTTGACAGCAGGCTCCGGCTGCGAGCATCCTCCAGGAGCCGGGCTCGCGCTCTGGGAGAGGAGAGCGAGGCTGTGCTGGGATTCGCGGAGCCTGCTCTGTCCGGGTCGCCAGAGCCGGGAGAGCCCTGAGGGAAACCGAGGGAAGCGAGCGGCGCGTTTTACTAGAGAGAGCAGGAGTGAGGAGAGACGGCTGGAGCGTGCGACGACATGAGGACCTACTGGCTGCACAGCGTCTGGGTGCTGGGGTTCTTCCTGTCCCTCTTCTCATTGCAAGGTAGGGGGAGCCTGTGGCGACCCCGCGCGCCCCCTCCTGCCGCCGCTGGCTTTGGGATGCTCGGTGGGGTCACCAGCGCTCTGGTCTACACAGAACCGGGCTTATTGACAAGTCTGATGATGCGCTTCTATCGTCGGTGCTGTGGTCCAGGCTGGGTCCTGAGGCGAGCGGGGAGCCTGCAGACTTGCTGCAATGTCCGCGCTGGTGGTGGCGGATCCAGAGCTGGCCTGTGCGGGCTGGGGGGGAGAGGGGGGGGGGCAGGAAGGCGCGTGTGCCTGTGAGGGTCGAGTGATAGTGTGTGTGCAGTGTGTGTGTGTGTGTGTGTGTGTGTGTGGTGCTGGTGGGAGGCAGTGACAGGGACACTGGGGTTGCTCCTCTGCAAACTCCAAGTGCAGCCTTGATATTTGCTGTCCCCGGGTCCGCGGTGCTGATAGCTCTGCATTCCTGCTCTTGCAGGAGGGAATTGGCATTAACTTTAGGAAGCTGCTGGGTAGTCGCTTGCCACCTGGCACTTGCTTCTCTAGACAGAACAACCTCTACAACATTATT
Source organism: Psammomys obesus (assembly GCF_907164565.1). NCBI lineage: Eukaryota > Metazoa > Chordata > Mammalia > Rodentia > Muridae > Psammomys > Psammomys obesus. The sequence goes on from NW_026596064.1 coordinate 18,188,769, forward strand.
CCGTCCCTAGACGTGGGAGGGGTGAGGAGAAGGAAATAAGAGAGAGAGAGAGAGAGAGAGAGAGAGAGAGAGGAGAGAGGAGAGGAGAGGAGAGAGGAGAGAAGAGAATATGCACTTGAGAATTCACGGGTTAATAACTGCTGGCTCTGAACAGTCAGAGTGTTTCATGCTTGGGGGATTGAATAGCTAGTACTGGGTGTTTACTTTGAAAATGTCTTGGTTCTGTGTCTGGGGGAGATTGTGAAGTGAATTCACGAAGGTTAAGAATGCAAACACATACATACTCTTTGCATCTCACTTAAAGCTGGGAATTCAGAGCCCTCATGTATGCTATGCATACCTACAGTACACAAAATCATTCTAAAACAAGAATACATTGTTTTCCCCCTCTAGCTCACCCTTCCCACCGGTGAGAGGAGCCTAGTACAATTAGCTATTGAGAGCCTGCTATTTCACTCTACCATTGATGGTTCTACCCCTACATGTTCAGGCACCCTGCCATCGTTAGAACCTGCGTGCTTACATTTCTCTCAGTACTTACCATGCAAGGTTTCTCATTCACACACACATACACACACACACACACACACACACACACACCACACACACACACACACACACACACACACACACACACACACACTCCCTCTCATGAATACTGACCATGAAATGACCAGACTGTCAATACTCCCTTGATTTTTTTCCTGACAGCTGGTTGCTAATGTTACATTTGTGGGCTTTATTTATTTATTTATTGATTTATTTATTTATTTATTTATTTATTTATTTCATTGTTAGGGGATATTTTGTGTAGCTATAGAGCCTTCTTGCCAAAGGAAATGAGAATAGACTCCTGGCTGTTTACTAGTTGAAGCATTGCAAGTAAATAAATACAATGTTGAAGTTCTCTTTTGAAATACACACAAACTGACAGCTGGAACTCACCCATAGCCCAATTACAAGTTATTGGTTCTAAAAACTTCATCTCAGAACTCACTGACCCCTTCCTTTCTTATTTACATTGTTATGTCTTGTGATACCTAGTTCTTTGACTAAACATGCCTGAATAAAAAAATAGTATCCCAACCCTTCTTTGGAAACTGAATTTTTAGATTTTATTCTTTCTATCCACCGCCTCAGTGCTTTCAGTATTTTCCTTATGATTTCTTGTGTTGTTGCCATTCAGCCTTTTATTTATTTCAACACTGAGACCTTAGCAACAATGTGATTGTATTATGTCAAGAGTTGATGGTCATCTTTTTTCTTATATTTCACTAGGTACTTAGCTCTCTAGATAAAACAGTAAGTCACTTCATGTTCCTCTTAAGAATGAATAAAGCTGTGGAGTATTCATTACACAGACATAGGGTTTTGTGAGTGAAAGAAAGAGTTAAATGCCTAACTAATGTCAGATGGTACTTATGAAGGATAGTGAGGTCAGGTGGAACACCAGACCAGATCATTATACCCCAGAAGACCTTCCAACTGAAAAGACACATCCCTACAGTCTTCATCAGTAAAACCATTGCTGCCCACACTGAGAATTTGTTAAGCCATGGCAGCATTATCTGTGCAAAGTAGTTTTTCTTGCTGAGAATATCATTTCCAAAGGGGGGAGTTTTCAAGGGTCACTAAACAGAACTCAGTGACTCATGGGAAGTGTATCTAGTTCTCGAGCACTAAAACTCCCTGATGGGTGGTAAATAACAGGTAGTGGTAGCCTTGAATAATAGGCTCTCTCGGGCAAGAAGGTCATGCAGCCAGATGGGAGTGAGAAAAAGAGGCTCAGTACAAATGCTTGGCATACACATTCTGCCCTCTATCATCTTAGAAACTCCTGGAAAGGCTGTCAGATGAAATGCTCTATGCCTTTACCCCATATGAGTGCATCACACACACACACACACACACACACACACAGGACTGTAAGACTCTTTTAAATCAGTTCCATCTGCAGCAGGTGATCTCTGCTCTTTCTCATGATTACTTCATGGATTCACAGATGAATGCTATTATTGGTGTTCATTTTTTATTAGATCCTATTTGTTTAAAGTGTTGAACATGTCTTATACTCTGTGTTTCCAAAGTGTAGGGATATTTACTGTATGATTTGGATTAGCCCCAGGAGACAGTCCACAAAGTTAGGTGATTACTCTATACCCATAGACAGATCTGACGTTAAGCTCTCTGTGTTCTGGCTTACAGTGCTGATGTAATGATCACTATCATTATTTTGAAGTAGGTTACCCATGATTCTTTTGTCAAAGCACATTTGCATATGAGTAAATAAAAAAAAAGCAATAGCTTTTCCTGTGATTTTTTTGAATACTCCACAGTACTTTTTCAAAGTTGATAGTCAGCAGCCACAGAATATCCTTCAGATATTGGCAAGGAACAGTTTTTAACATGTAAGCGATGACAAGCTGATGATAAGATTACATGGTGGCTAACTGCGTTTGTCTTGATATTCTGATAACTGTGCACATTACATGAATGGCACCTAGTTTGCCAAGTGTCTAAGATCTTCAAAGGAAATCCTAGAAATTTGTGTTCATTTTGCCATCTTCTCATTTGCCTATAACTTTAAGGAAGCAAGAAGAAACACTTCAACTGAGATTGGGTTTTTGTTTGTTTGTTTATTTGTGGGTTTTTTGTTTGTTTGTTTGTTTGTTTGTTTTGAATGGAGAGAAAAAGCAAACAGCCAACAAAGCCCACCCTATTCAGGACCGTCCATTTTCTGCTTGGTTCATTTTGAGGCCCCGTGTTTCATTGGCTCAGATCTGGCTGGTTCTTCTTGTCATCTGGCAACTGTCCTTTCTTTCTCATGCTCCAGATTCAGAGCCAAAGAGCAGCCAGTACCGTGCTCTGAGGTTGGCTCTGTTCTTGCTTTGGCATCTGGAATGGCTGTAGCTGTGTGCCCTTTGAAGACTGTAGAGGCGATGAACTCCACTTGGCCCACCCCACCCCCATCTTTGGTTCATCTGGGCATGAAGGTTGCCTTGGCTTCTGCCTGAAGCCAAATTTGGATTGTTGAGTGGCCAGGAGAAGAAGGGAGTGTGCTTCTACTGCATCATGGACAGTACAGCCAACCCTCAGGGGAGTCTCACACAAGCTGCTCAGTGTGGGAGCTACAGACATGCTCAGGACGTGAGCCCTTCCTACAGATACTAGAAGCATCTTCCTGTGGCCATCTCCTGTGACTTTTTCATGGCCTTGCTAGTTATCCCACTTACCATAGAATTCCAGCAAAGACAAGTTGGTGGAGCCCTTCTTCAGGTTTATGGTAGTGTCTTCGGGCAAGAGGATCCTTCAAGAAGTATGTTGTAAGAGTTGAAGTTGTGTGGTATCTTAAAGGTATTATGCACAGTATCAAATGATGAAGGAACATAAGCAACTTACAAAATGATGTATAGATAAAGCACCACCTGCAGAGCTTCTAAGTCCTTCTGTAAAAAAACACAATTCATTTTTCTATTACATTTGCGTTTCAAGAAGAATGTTTGATACTACTTGATTAAAAATTAATAGATTCACATTAAAAAATATCCCCAGAGGGTCACTTTCTATCTAGGATTCTTAATTAATCAATTTATTTATTTATTTATCTACTTAATTCCTATTTATTTATTTACCGTCTTATTTATTTATTTATTTATTTATTTATTTATTTAGTTAGTTATTTAGTTATTTTCCTTAGGCAGTTGAAGGGATCTTATCACAGATTTAGTGATGATCATTACTTACATACAATTTGTGGCTCAAATTATCACCCTGATTGCTGAAAATATTGGTGTCATTTACAAGAGTTTTACTAATGTACAAAGATACAGTGTAGCCTGGAAATAAAGCATTTTTCCATAATAACATATGAATTCTTTCATTTGATAAATAAATGTCAACACCAGAAGTCTGTAATTCAGTTTTCAAAGTTGAGGTCAGATCTGGAAGCTACTCTATCTTTCATCACATTACTATGTTTTTCCATGTATATCCTTTTATTTGCCTACAAAGTATATTTTCTTCACTTATGCACATCCATTGTATAATTCCATTATCCATTAACAAATAAATATTTTCTTATGTTAAAATATTATTCATGAATTCTTGTGTCATTTTTTTATCCTTCACTATTGGATAACATCTATCTTTAAAAACACAACATTACCCAAGTAGACAGGATGGTCACATGGAAAGGACATGGGATAACATAAGAATACCTTTTTTTGCTTTAGAATTGTTTCCTGGTAAATAAATAGAGGTAATAATCTCATGGGAGCCTCACGTTCCTGATTAGTTTGGAATAATAGTGCTTGTTTTGTGTCTGGGTACATGACTTGATATTGTAAAGCATTATTTGTTACTGTGAAGAGGATAAAGAGTTAAATTAAAAGGAATTATCTGGCTTTTTGCAACAGTCTGAAAAAGAATTTACCTGTGTTTGCATCTATCACTTTCTCTCTTCCTCCATCCTTTTTTTTTTTTTTTTTATTACCTTTCTCTGGAGTTGGGTGAGAGCCATATTGAACTCCTAGTCTCCTAGTGCTAATTTAATGCCGAGGAGAGATACTGTATTGATATGGGTTACACAAGCTGCTTTGCTTTCTTGCTCTGCTCAAAGGGCTAAAGCCAAAACACAAAAGAAAACACATGTCCACTTTTATTTTCATGCTAACCACCTTTGTTTCTATTTTCCATAGGCCCACAAAAAAAAAAAAAATCCCACTTAATATTTTAGCTTGCAGTACTGAGAAATTGCTGAAGGAAGGAAGAAGTGTTAGGGGATCTAGATTTCAATTAACTTTGCCACTGTGGCTATGTAACTCTGTGTGAATCACTGTTGTTTAGTAAATGAGACTGAGAATCTCCAAGATTAATAAATCTTGCTGAGACGGCAGTAGACTAGAACTCTGCTGCTCAAACAACCTCCAGCTCTTCCCTTCTATGAGTTCCTCCCTTTCTCATTTTAGTATGAAACACGGTCAGTCCAAATATAAATGAATTAACATATACTATCTTTGCTGATAGGTATAAATAATGATAGTCTTTCATTGAAATGCTAACGATAGTAACGGGCTCGTTTTAGGTATCGTGTATAGGGCTGGGTTTAAGTCTTATTTCAAGTGTAGGATTGAGTACATTTAAATTAGTAATGCAACTTAGTTTTTGAATCATATGAATGAGGAAGCAAGAGTCAACCATGTGCATGTCTTATTTAATGCAGACGCCTGACTCCATCTCTCTCATTTAAAAGGTAATGTGTACTCCCACGGTGGGCAGGAAGCTAGAACCAACTTCTAGAGATGAACAGCATGCAACAGGAAGAACTGCATACTGGCTGTTTTGGGGTAAATTTTTCAGTGGTCTTTTGACTAGGTCATTGCCTGGTCTGGACAGTGCCTAGATGAGCTGTTTTGGTATGATTTTGGGGGTGTTCTAGCTGGGTCCTGTCTGATCTGGACAATGCCTGTTCATGCTAGCTTATTACTTGCTGCGTTCTGTCTGCCTAGGAGAAGCAAGGACCTGCCTAATGCCGCCTTTACCTGATGTGGTAGGGTAAGATGAACCCCAGTGACCTAACCTGCATCAGATGGAGGCTAAAAGTTGATCTCACTAACAATGATGGTTTTGTCACTGAAGTTTTAATTTCCTATCTTTCCCATTAGGCACTGATGTGGTTTGTGCTGAGGAGGAAGGAGAGCGGGCATTCTGTGGGCTTAAAGTTATTTTTGTGTTTATGATGTGAGCCATATGAAAAATATGTAGTTATGTCATTTAGTTTGGTTATAAACAAATTACAGTTTACAGAAAAGTGGGTGGAAATGCAAAAAAAGAAAAATGACAGCTAATATACTTCCCTTCCTTTCTGCCTCTTTTCCTTCCTCCTATAAATATTTACTAATCCTGAAGTCAACACTCTCATAAACTTTATAGAATGAGACACAGATACTCAAAAAATAATAAATTAATTACCATCATAATGGAATGTAATGAGGGAGAGCTTAGGGTCCCATGGTACTATATTTCAGGTAGCTTTAAGTTAGATTGTAGAACTAAAAATGTATTCTTGTAGTCAACTGATGCATAACTAGAGTTTCAACAATTAGTGAGATTTAGATTTGTAAACAGTAGCATAGACAGAGCTATAACAGCCAACAGGAAAACCACCAAGGCTTCAATGTACTACAGAGACCACCATACTCCAGAAATCTAAGGAATAGAAGGAGGGCAAAATCCAAAACGGAAGGAGATGGCAGAAGGCAAACCTGGGAGGGTGTGGAATGCCTAGCCCTGCAGAACCCAGAGGAGCAGCGGTGTTTGTGGCTTCTCATAAACATGGAAGCAGAAGGAAAGGCATAGAGCGTTAAAGCAAGGCAACTTCGTTGGGGAAAAGCTGGCCCAAAGGCTTTCATTAGATGAGAAAGATGTGGGGTGGGCAGAGTTTACAGCGGTTGTAATGAACAGAATGCAATGTGGGAACTGAGGCCGAGTCCTCAGGGTCTGGTTGAGAGATCTCAGAGCAGGTTAGCCAGTGGATCCAGGTTTACAATGGCTGTGTGTGGGTATTTCCCATCACCTAACCCTAACCTTAACCTCAGAGTTTCCGAGGTCATATGTGGGAACAGCGCTTCCGCACAACAGCTGAGGTTAAAGAGGGGTTGACACGGAAGCCTAGGCACTTGTCTCTGGATTCAGGCGCTTTCTTTTGCATTCCGCTTCCTAATGAAACCAATAGTTTCAATGGGAACAACTGACAGAGTTAAGCAGAATAATAATCTTTGATTCTCCACCTACGTGCCTTGGGCAAGCCGTTCTCTGACTCTGGAAATAATCTGTAAGGTGCCTTTGAGTTCCAAGAATTAGGTGACTCTATGATTTTACTGTGGTTGGGGAGAAGTCTAGTCTTAGTTTCCAAAGCAGTGGAATTAAATGCTATTCTAAAAGCAGTGCACTTTTATTAGAATCAAGTACATACAGAAAAAAAGAAAATTCCTTGCAAATTTTTTTAAGGTGAATATCATCTCGCTGACTTTTTTTTTTTTTTTGCATGACCAGATTAAAAATAAACTGATTTTTTCTTTTTCTTTCTTTCTTTCTTTCTTTCTTTCTTTCTTTCTTTCTTTCTTTCTTTCTTTCTTTCTTTTTTTTATAATTTCTGGAAGCACCATGTATTTACAATCAAGTCACAAAAACCATAACATCAGCTCTTCCTGGCACAGTTTATACCTGATTTGTGTGATGATTTATAGAAGCGGACATTAAGTTCATTCAATATTAATTTGTGGGTGGTCAATATTCTTAATTTTTTTCTTGAACATCAATAGATGAAAATGATAAATTGTAATAAAGACTCATTTGGAAAATAAATTGAGAGAAAATGAATAATGAGACTATATCTTGGACATGGAGCTAAGCCTGTTGGTAGGACAGAAGGACACAGAAAGTGACAAAATGAGAGATATTTCCATGGGAAATGATAAAAGTAGAAAAAAAAAGACTATTGCTCTCAATCTTTCTCTTCCTCTCTCTTTCCCTCTCCTCCTCCTTCCTTTCTTACCTCTCTCTCTCTCTCCCTTCTCCCTCTCTGAGCTGTAGTACAGACACTGGCCTCCACAGAGTTAAGGACTTATGTTGGTAAGGATTGCCAAAGAAGCTTCCAGAAACAGAATGAACCTTGGATGCCAGACTGAACCATTTGTGCTTGATCCTTAAAGGAATAAAGGGCCTTTGATTAGCACAGGAAGGAAGTGACATGAAGGAAATGCAGTGGCTCAGGACAAATTTGGTGCCTAGAGACCATTTGCATACAGAATACTGAGTCAAATTCAGCCCTTGCCTTTTTTTTTTTTTTTAATTACAACCTCTGAAGTAACAACTTTTATTTTTTCCTAACATAAAAACCTGCAAATATGTAAGGTAAGACTTTTATTGTTTTTAAACATTTCATTATTTTCATGTGTATGAGGGTTTTCCTGATCCATCTGTGCGCCTCATGTGTTCAGAGGCCAGAAGAGCACAGAGTAATCTGTAAGCTTACGTGGTAACACGGATATGTCACTATCAAGTCCTCTTTTGGACACACAGCCGTATTTACGTGTTCTGTGGGATGATATTAGCATATGTGTCCTGTGTGTGGTTTAGATGTGTATCTTAATGAGGTGATAAAGAGTTAATGGGTATGTGAGCGCACACTGTTAACATGGAGCACATAGCGTATGACAAGTAGGTACAGCGAGGAGAGCTTTCCTCGATTTCTGGATTCCCGATGTAGACCATCTGTTTAGTTCTGTTCTTGTATAATATATGGTGAGAAAATATTGTTAAATAAACCTTGGCAACTTTGAAGGAACTTTGAAGTACTTCCCATTGCATTCAGAAGCAAAGCTCGGGTTTTTATATTCTTGGAATGAGTGAAGCTACGGTTTACTCTGATATGCTCTAAAGAATGGCTTGTCTCTGTAAAAATTTGATTATAAATTAATGTGCTCATTGTAGAAAAGTGGGAAAAATGCCAAAAAGATACAAAAAAGCAAAGGAAGAATTAAACAAATATTAAATACCAGAGAAACTTATTAATAATTTTGTTCTATAACATTCCCAGCTCTCTTTCAATCAAAGATGTATATGTTAACAAATTGGGACTGTGGTTTTTACATATCTTTTGATTTATTATTTTCTTTTAATAGTATAGCATTAATTTTTCCGTTATTAAATATTCAACTACTGTATCTCTGTAAATGTTTATATAGTAGCCTGTACCATAATTTATTCATCAATACCCTCTTCTTTAAAACAACATTTCGTGAATGCTTTTATTTTTAAAATCGGAAGACATTTCACTTAATTTGCTCTTGCTTTGTGACCATAATGGTATTTTGCAGCCATAAAAAAAAAAAAAAAAAATTGACTAGAAAAACAATCCAGTTATGTCTTCTTGTTCAGTGATACACTCTTGTTACAAGTACACAATCTCTTTCCAGGTACTTGTGGGCTCATAGCAAATGATGTTCTAAGACGTGATGGTAAACGCATTAGCTCCTGTGTACCCCAGGAAAACCCCGAAGGAGCAGAAAAGTCAACAGCATTGAACAACTGTCCTGGAAACCATTAGTTCTTGCTATGATTTGACAATCATGGTCAAATTATTCCATTGAATCTTTTTCTCAGTTGGATGAGTCTACTCTTTGTCTTTATTTGTTGTGTCAATGTGTACAACCACAAGCGTCTTGGAAGCCTGTGGAGGCCAGGGGACGATTTGCTGGAGTTGGTCTTCTCCTTCCATTACGTGGGTTCCGGTGATCAAATCTTGATTGTCAGGCTTAGCAGCAGGCATCTTTATCACTTGAGCCACCTCTCCAAATGTCCAGTATGTTTGTGAACAGAGACTATAGCTGGCTGTCAGCAGTGTGGTGTCTTCTTCCTCTGCCAGTGTTCTCTCCTTTTTGCCGAGCTGTTTTTGGCTTGGCTCAAGCACCATTTGTCTAATGCTTTTTGCTGCCATTTGACTTCATTGTGAAAGGGACTCTCACCTGGCTTTTGTTCATGAGCGGTTGTGGGGGAAAAAAAAATCGCTCTGGCAAATTTCAAATTGTTTAGAACTGTGGCAGTTTAAAAGCACATCTGCATTGATCTACAAACTCAAGGTCTCACCTCGATGTTACTTTTAGAATTTGTAGGTGGATGCTGGCCAGAAAAGATGAGTCATCTACATTTGGTTGTCAATTTGTTCTCAGAGATCAGACCCCTGACATACACTTGACTGTCCCTTTAAAATATGAAATGGGGAATGGCCTTCAGAAAGATTATGGTACGACTTTCTAGTTTCTTGGACTTCCCCTTTGACCCCGGCTACATGTGTATTCTCCTTCCAGACATTTGGTATGCTGGATGATTCCCTACACATTTCTTTCCTTTGCCTCACCAAAAGGCTGCCTCCCAGTCTCTCTCAATCATCTTGCATGCCAACTCTTCAGTTTCTTTTAGGCTTTAAAATTGTGTTTGAAGTATCACATTTAGCGATCCTTTCTGCTTTCTTTTAAAATCTATTTATACGCACACACGTTTATTTTTATATTTTCCTTCTGCCTTTAGATACGTCTTATACTCTACCAGTTGGCAATAATGACATTTTGTGAGCTATGTCTTTACTCTTTGTTTCCTGGCTCCATATTCATTCAAAGCTTTAAAGCTTGTTGTCTGTTATTTAATGCTTACTGCTTTTCCCTAATAGCGATGTCATTGTATCATCGTTCCCTCTTCTAAAATTAAGTAACATAACGGTGTGATGGATTCCTGTGGATTTCCCTCTACCACCAGGATGTGGGCTCAAGATTTGCTACATGATCCGTTTATAGATTACTGACTTTCCCAGCCCTACTTTCCAATTCACTCTGTGCTTGTCACAGGCAGCAATTATAGAGGCCTACCTATTAAACTTGTCTTTTTAATGTTTTCAATCCTAGATTTTACTTTTCTTTTGGCTTAATTAATCATAAAGTCTTTTGATTATTAATATATACTTGACTCCAGTTTTAATGAAAATTAGTTTTATTATCATAATATGCCTCCCAGCTGAGAACTTTGAATTATTTAGGAGTGGAATATCTAACCAAAAAAAATACCCCTAACATTAATGTGTCCATACTTCAAATATGCATATTTTATCTTTTTTATTATTTCAAAGGCTGAATCTTCTACTTGTTAGTTATTCTTCAAACACTCACGAACACATCTCGAATATGTCTAATTTTCTTTATTCTTGTTGCTCCTGTTCTTACTATGTATGGAATTATCAACCATTCAGAAAATCGCTACAGATCTCTGAGCTCACAATAATTGTTTCTCTACAGTGGGGCAGAGTGAGTGTCAAGGACGTTTGATTAAGCCCGAAGTCAGCATGGTCTGTGGGAGAATCTGAAAAATCTGGCTCCAACTAGTACTGTGGCACACATTACTTAGGAAACTCATTTGATCATCATTGCAATTTAATTGGATTGTGAACTGAAGACATTGGGAAAGATTAGAACCATGCATTTCCAATACGTCTCTTTTGGGTGCATTTCAGACTGTATAAGATTCTGCCTATCTTTTCTATAATGATTTCACATGCTTATAATTTGCAAATTTTACCTCTTATTTCATGGTTAGGTAATTTCAAACACTTTACTAATTTGTGGAATCCAGGTACTCATGCCAACAGACAGTGGCTATCATACAGTTTTATGTGTAAAAATATTACCAAGTGACCTATGCATGTTAATAATTTGACATCTTCCAGTAGTGTAGGTATAACTGTTCCCAGACAGTGAGGTCAGAAAGAATCTGACTTGTTGATGAAATTTAGCTTCCTCAAAGCATTTTCAGGAGGCAACTATAACAATAATAGATTGTATATTCTCTAATTTATTTTCAGGTTTAGGGTATTTCTGTTTTTTGTTTTGTTTTGTTTTGTTTTATTTTTGTTCTTTTCCTCAGGCTTGGGATACTTCTTACACTCCTCAAATTTCTTCTGCAGAATCAGAGGCTCTCAAAGCAGAAACAACTAGCAAACTTAATCTAAGCCCAAATGTTCCAGATGATCATTTTGACTTGAAGGCGAGCCAAGGCTTGGATGACTTAGACTGAATTTTGAAAGAGAGTTCATTGATGACTTATTAGAAGAATTGAAAGGAGAGTTGTGAACGCTAACTTTATACTCCCTAGGAAGTTCTAACTAGTATGTGCTTCGCTACACATTGTATGGGCCACTGGTTCCAAAGCCACTCTTGTTTACACTCATGAGCTGATCCTTCTGGTTCAGGTTGTACCCATATATGTCTCAGGAACTGATTACCTTATAGAAATAAGGCAAGGACATTTTTCTTCTATGTTTTGTAACAATATCAAACAAATAATGACATTTCAGAATACTGAAAACAATTGTTTCAAAAAAAACATATCTGTCTTTTTAAAAATTTTATGTGTTTATTCTTATTTGTTATTTATTACAATTTATTCACTTTGTATCCTGGCTGTAGCCCCTATCCCTTTTCTCCTCCCAGTCCCACCCACCATCCTTCTTCTCCCCCTATGCACCTTCCCTGGTCCACTGATTAGGGTGACCTCCTCCCCTTCTGTCTGACTCTAGCCTATCAAGTATCATCAAGGCTGGCTGCATCATCTTCCTTTGTGACCTGGCAAGGCTGGACCTCCAGGGGAAGATGATCAAAGAGTTGGCCACTGAGATCCTGTCAGAGACAGCCCTGTCTCCCTTACACTAGGGAACCCACTTGGAGACTAAGCAGCCTATGGGCTTCTTCTGAGCAGGGAGTCTAGGTCCTCTCTCTGCATGGTCCTTGGTTAGAGTATCAGTCTCTGCAGGACTCTCTGGGCCCAGGTTTTTAGGCTCTGTTGGTCTCTTTGTGGACCTCCTGTCCTTAGCAGGTCTTTCTGTTTTCTTTTTATTCCATAAAGTTTCCTGCACTCTGCCAAAAATTATTGTATGAGTCTCAGTATCTCCTTTGATACACTGATGGGTAGAGTCTTTTAGAGGTCCTCTGTGGAAGGCTCCTGTCCTGTTCCTTGTTTTCTCCTACTTCAGATGTCTATTCTGTTTGCCCTTCTGAATGAGGTTTCAGCCTCTTTCCTAGGGTCCTATTTATTGTTTAGCCTTTTTATGACTGTAGATTTTAGTGTGTTTATCCTATATTATATGTTTAATATCGACTTATAAGTGAATATATACCATATATGTCTTTCTGCTTCTGGGTTACTTCAGTCAGGATGATCTTTTCTAACACTCACCATTTGCCTGCAAAATTCATGATTTCCTTATTTTTAATTGCTGAGTAGTATTTCACTGTGTATGTACCACAATTTCTGTATCCATTCTTCAGTTGAGGGACATATGGGTTGTTTCCAGATTCTGGCTGTTATGCATAATGCTTCTATGAACATAGTTGAGCAAATGTCCTTGTTGTATGGTTTAGCATCTTTTGGGTATATACCCAGGAGTGGTATAACTGGATCTTGAGGTAGAGCTATTAATAATTTTCTGAGAAAGCGTCAGATTGCTTTCCAAAGTGGTTGTACAATGTTACGTTCCCAACAGTAACGGAGGAGGGTTCCCCCTTTTCCATAACCTCTCCAGCATGCCTTATCCATTGAGTTTTTTTATCTTAGCCATTCATATCTGTCTTTTAATTATCACCTTCCAAACTGCTACCAACTTCCAAGCATGTGGAAAAGACAAGTTGGGTGGCAGATTATTGATTGGATCACTAACTATTTTACTATTTGTCAAAATCAGAGCTATTTGCCCTAATAATTCTTCCCTTCCTACAATCCTCATTCTTCTTTTTATGGTGTTCAACTTTAATGGTTCTTCATTACTTACAAAACTTTTTTGTCCCTCTTTTAGTTATTCATACAGATAAGATCTCCGAAGATCTCATTGTGGATTACCAAAGTAACCTTTCCATATATTTGTAAGGTAGTGTGACTCCTCAGAAAATGGCTGCTAACACAAACTGGAAACTCAGAATTTGTCTTTTAGGAGACATGGTAGTAACCTTTTCTTTGATATCTGATGCCAAATTTACTCTTCATTTCCCATTTGACAAAGAGGTTAGGCATAGTCTTCCCATATTAGCCTTTGAGAACCAGCATAGGATTCTAATGGAATGCCGGTCTCCTCAGAATGTGGTCACTAGGAATAAAGTAAGAGATGAGACAGATAGAGACTTCATAATAGGTGAACATCACGAAGACTGAAGTCAAGCCAAGTTTCTATAAGTCTCGGCTCAAGCCATTTGAAAATAGTGCTGATGCTACTAACTGTTTCATAGTGGTTGAAACTTATTTATTCCTTTCTTGCTTATTCACACGCAGGTGAAGAAAGTGGAATAGAAGTCTGTCACACAATTAAAAATTGATTAAGCTGGGCTCCTGGACCCCAAACATACACTAAACATATGCTACACTATTTCTCAAAAATGGAGACTGTTTATGTAGATATGTTTATGAAGAAATTAGGATCAATTCTTCATGTTTTTAAAGAATTCTTACACGTATAATAATCACTAATGAGGGTGCAAGGGGCTGTTGGCATTTCCATAATTTCGTTTATGGCTCTAAACGACTCTTGTGCTGGTGTTGACCAAAACACCTTCACAGTAATTCTGGTTTAAATAAAAGCCATTAGATATGGCACCTTTTGCTGCTGATGGCAGGGGTGATAATGGGGGTGATCATTACCGCTGGCATGGTGTGGCTGGGCACTCCCACGAGTTGAGGGAGGCACATTTCCTGGGAAAACATCTAGAGGGGTAGCTTTTTAAAATACAAGGCTTTCGGTTTCAAAGCCAGCTGCTATTGCAGAGAGAATATTTGATATTGTACGTAAAGGAGAGCAAAACACACACACACACACACACACACACACACACACACACACACACACACACA
>NW_026596064.1:18203220-18241778 GCF_907164565.1 Psammomys obesus
ACACACACACACACACACACACACACACACACACACACACACACACATATCTTTTGGGTAAATAAGGCCAGTGTTCCAGGCAAAATTCAGTCCTGAAAATATTCTTTTCTTTGAAAAAGAGAAGGAATAATATGAGCATTTTTACCTATAGTCAGAAGCCAGTTTCAGATGATGTTGTGAAGAAGGCTTTTTCTTTAAAAATACTAAAGTAAGGGAGGCAGTACAAAATATATATTTCTAGTACAGTATTTAGTTCATATCTGATTCAGTACATGTGGACTACTGTAAAAAAGGTTTCAGAAGTGGCAAAATTAGTGAAGTCACAAATTTGTATATTTTTACCTACATGTTCTAATGGATAAAATTGGGCTGATGTTGCTTACTACGAAGGGGGAAGATAAAGTGTTACAGGTGAAAAACTTCAGAACATCATATGTATTTAAGATGTCCCATAAATAAATCTAATTTTTATACAATATTCTTGTATTAGTATTTTCCTCTGAAATTTACAGTGTGTGATCCTCTTACCTTGAGGGTGTTCCAAGCAAGAATTTTATATTAATCCAGCTAAAGAGACTGACTGATGTGTAACCTCTTCTTGCTTTTCCAAATAGAGATATGCTTGGTTGTTTACAGCACTGTCAATGTTTATTCAATTCTGCTGCTCAGATTCCACGTCTCCCAAGCCTCTGCCTTTCAAAGCTTTCCTTTCCAAGATCCTTGTAAACAAGACTTGCCTGTCAGCCACACACACGCACACGTGTGCGCGCGTGCACACACACACACACACACACACACACACACACACACACACACACTTGAAAAGAAAACAACTAAAACAATCCACTTCTCCACTACAGTATTTGAAGTCTGGCTTCAGTGACTTTTTGAAGGCTGATTTCATCCTCCCAGCTGGATGAGCCCCACTCCACCTGCTGTTATATCGCCTGCAGAAATCTTGCTGCCAGTCATTTTCCACACATGCTCTGACCTCCTGAGCTATGGAGGTTAGGGAAGCATGCCTTTCAGGGTGGCCATACTCACTTGCAGAGCAAGTACCAACAAATTGGAGCAGTCAGAATGTGGCTGTCTTGTGGAATAAATGAACATGCTGCTATCTGGAAGGTAAAGTTGTGGTGTGCATGGCAACTCTTCCTCTATTGACTGGCTGATGAAAGTGTGTCTGTGTTCTGTGTATGCACACATACACTTGGGTGCCTTCAGTTGCGGAGAACTGGAGAGGGTGCTGAACACCTTAAAGGGGAAGTGCAGGCATTTGTAGGATGCTGGGATTGTTATGTGGGGTCTGAGATCTAAATTCTTGTCCTTATCTTTGGGCAACATGTACTGTAGCTTCAATTATTTTGTAACAAAACAGGTTTGAGTGAGTTCTGCTTGAGACTTGACTGTCTGTTTCTCCTTGGACAAAGACGAGATCCTTTCTTTTCTTGTGTTTAATTTTTTAACATGACATTTTATTCTCTATTCATTCTCACAGTCTGAGACAGTGTCTTACAAATTTGTTACATTTTAAAACTCAACTTTTCATTTTCTCTTAAATTCAATCATTCTTTTTTTCTTCTCATTCTGTAAAGTAGACACGACTTACCAGTAAGATTTGCTTTTCTGTATTTTATCAGAACACAAATACTGTTTTTGACAATTTTGATCACAAAGTATTCTTTTATTTAATAGAAGTCTTGTAGCCTCTGCTATATCTTGTGCATCCCTTCTGTTTCTGTATGAAGCATATTGCTAAACTTACAGCGTATGTATTCACTAGCAAACGTGAAAGTCATCATAGAATGGTACTTCCTCCTTTTTCAATCCATATTCCTTGTTTGGTATCTTGGTATCATCTAGCTGATAAGCCTGATGAATTTCCCTTCACAACAGGAGTTTGAATTGTAGGAAACACTTGTAGAAAATTATCCTAAAATAAATACAGGTGTTGAGCAATGGAAGTGTGTATTTTATATGGCAGAGCATATACCTGATAGCACGAAGGAGTTTCAGGCCCAAACACTTACTCTGAAACTCAGAGTCCTTCAGACCTCAAGATGGCGATGTTGCTGGGAACTTTAGCCAGCACGTGACTTAAAACTATGTGTGGTACCTGACTTTAACAGCGTGGGCCAAACATGGAGGATCATTGAGTCAATTTACAGCATGCCTTATCACATTCCACTGGGAAGAAATGGAATAATATGGCCACATTTCAAAGTCATGAACATTTTGGAATGTGGTCTAGGGTAAAACACAGTTTTGATAAAAAAGTCTGAGATAGTAGCCTCTGGTGTTCTTAAGAGAATTTTATTTACAAGGTTGTGTTGTATATGTGTATATGTATTGTATATGTGTCTATATTGTGATGGAAGTCTATAAAAAAATAAGTAATATTCTATTATTTCACCAAATATATAGTCTTTGCAGGTAGACAAAGGCATTGATGGTCTCCAGTAGAAAGTAGCCATCAGGCCAGCTGTTTACCTTACATACATAATAATTTGGACCACTGAGGCTCCTTTGCATTTCTGATACAATTGAGTTGAACTGATACATGTCACCACATATCTTTAACCTAATTGTTAGTCATCAGCTCTAAAATTAAAAAGAAAAAAGAAAAAAAAAAATCTCAATTTGCCTAAAGTATAAAAACTTGTGTAGAATTTGGGAGACTCGGGAATATTGTCTTCATCAAAGAAGTATGTGATCATTCTAAATATAAACCAACTTTTTTTTCTGTAAAAATATATGAACATAGGCTGGGTAATTTCAGTGCTCACTTCAAATGTTAAACAACTCTAATGAAAATAATTTTATAATATGTGTCAGGAAACATTTCCTGAGTGACAACTCTATCTAAGACATTATAATAAACACTGCACAGCACACTGAACAGACCTTTAAGAGTCTGTAAATAATGTGTGAAAAAAAATAAACATTATCAGATTATTATTAAGCAAGGCAGAACCTAAATTGGCTTATAATTTAAAACTGATGTATTAAAAATATAATTATAAAGAAATTGAGGTTTATTATTGAAAATCTCAGAGTAATGATTTTATTTCTCCCCATAATTTACATATCTCCATTTCCAGCTGAAAGCCATTAACAACATAAGTTACTCTTGTTTGGGAAATAGAAATCTATTGTTTTGCTGAGAATGTTGCTACGTTGACTACTACTTAAACCTAAAAATGCATCCCCCTCTTAAAAAAAAAAAAAGGAAAAAAAAACAACAAACAACTACTCATCACTAAGTTAAATGAAGGAAGGTTAACTACATCTTTGGTTGCTTTTGACTCCATGCATGAAGAAGAAAGTTTGGAAGATGCACAAATAGCATTTGTAGAGGCTCATATTGTGTCATTTTTTTTTTTTTTTTGCTTTATGGGATTGCTGATATGTTTTCAGAAGAATTTATAACTGCAATAGAAAACTGAATGGCTATTGATTAAATTTTAGTTTGAAAAGCTAATTGACATATAAAGCTTTGTAAATCCTTTTAGAAAAGGATGAGTATAAATTAAAAACTAATTACAGCAAAGGCTTATAAAGACTCTAATTCCAGTTCCATGTTATATACTTTTATATACTAGGGAGACATCTCTCTGTCTGTTTACCCCAATTTCCTGCATAGAAGCAAATTCTAAACATAAAAATGATTTCAATTGCTGGTGTTTAATTTATATACAATGTTTGTTCTCAAATGAAAATGCATGTGTTTTTAATACAGTAATATTTAAAAATAAAAAAGGAGAGAAGTGGGTCGTGTTAAAACAGCAGGTTGATCGCCTGTTATCTGCTACCTCCATCCTTGATGTTAATAAGCCTTTTATCTTCGAAGACACTAAACACCTGGGATCTAAAAAGTGACACTGATTAGTGACAAAGGTTTCCCTTTACCTTCTAAGCCATCTGATAGATAAACCTCCAGGAATCCTACAAAATTGGAACCTTAATTGACCAAATGAATGGCTGTCTCTCTTTTTCAGTCTAAACTGAAAAGTAAGTTTGCTCTCACGTGGTGAGACATAACTTGGGAAATTCATCTTACCAAAAGCCACCCACCAGCAGCAGGACAAGCGACTCTTCTAAAACCTGCATCTATCGTAAGATGGTTCATCTCAAAATTATCTCCACCATCTCTTTGGAAATATCCCCGAAACCACATTTATTTTAAAGAGCTTTCAGTGACAATTAAAGATTACCTGATGTAGAGAATACTCTTTTCAAACAGCATGGCCACTGGAAATGCAGCTAAGGAGTGTGTGCTCTGAGACTTTCCTGTGTGACCTCCTTGCAAATACTGGTAGAGCTTATGTGATATTTAAAGCCAGTCCGTGAAATGTCAATTTTGAATGTTGTTTGGCTATACTTCTTCAAATACTAACTATATAAGAAGTTATAATTCATATTCAATGGCAATATGAGAATTTAACATACTTCAAATAAAAAAACAATTTAAATTCATTTCAAAAACCAATTCAATTTACAATTAAGTAACTGGGTAATATTTTCACAAAAATCCATTAAGTCATATTCTTTCATTAAAATAGTTTATACATTTTTAATACAAAATGAAAAACAGAAGGAAAGAGATAATAAAAAGCAGCAGAAACTAATTAACTGGAAACAAAAAGAGAGTTTGTAAAATCTTTGGATAAAAATCAGTCCAATCAGCAAATGCCTTGCAATTTCAATAAAAATGAAAAAATAGAGTATGCAAAATTAACAAATGATGAAGGGGCCATAACTACTGATAGCAAGATTTAGAACTAGTAAAATTTACCTTTCAGAACACTATTTAATTTGTTTGAGATATTTTGAGAAATTATAAATATAAAAATCACTTGCAAATTAAGTGATGTATATTGAGAAAATAAAGTGCCAAAGAATTACTTTTTATAAAGCTTTTCCCTCCATGTGCTTCAAAACAGAATAGTTAAAATTCTAAGATAAACTTAATTCTTATGTTAACATTTAACAAAAATGTAAAAGGAAAAGAGACTTTCATCTCTTTTTTTAATTTTTTATTAATTACACTTTATTCATTTTGTATCCCCACATAAGCCCCTCCCTCCTCCCCTCCTGATCCCACCCTCCCTCCCCTTTCTGCATACATGCCACTCCCCAAGTCCACTGATAGGGGAGGTCCTCCTCTCCTTCTTTCTGATCTTAGTCTATCAGTTCTCATCAAAAGTGACTGCATTGTCTTCTACTGTGGCCTGGTAAGGCTGCTCCCCCCTCAGGGGGAGGTGATCAAAGAGCAGACCAATCAGATTATGTCAGAGGCAGTCCCTCTTCCCATTACTATGTAACCCACTTGGGCACTGAACTGCCATGGGCTACATCTGTGCAGGGGTTCTAGGTTATCTCCATGAGTAGTCCTTGGTTGGAGTATGAGTCTCTGGGAAGTTCCCTGTGTTCAAATTTTCTTGTTCTGTTACTCTCCTTGTGGAGACTCTGTCCTCTCCAGCTCTTACTATTTCCCACTTCTTACATAAAATTCCATTCACTCTGCCCAACAGTTGGCCATCAGGCTCAGCATATGCTTTGATAGTCTGCAGGGCAGAGGCTTTCAGAGGCCCTCTGTGGTAGGTTCCTTGTTTGTTTCCTGTTTTCTTCTGGCTTTCAGAAGCCCTCTGTAGAAGGTTCCTAGGTTGTTTCCTGTTTTCTTTTTCTTCTGATGTCCATCCTCTTTGCCTTTCAGGGTAGGGATTGACCGTTTTAGTTAGGGTCCTCTTAATATGAATCTGTATAACCATAATTTTTACTCATAACACAAAAGAGCCAAAAAAATCATATAATCTCCTATATGTATATATAAAACCTAGAGGTATAAAACTGAGAATATAATGGCAGTTATCATGGGATATGAAGTAGGAAAGAGAAATTTTGATCAGAAGTTGGGCAAATGGCACAAAATTTTAGAGTTAAGAAATTCAGTTAGATTCAATAAATAAACTGTGGAGTCTAAGGGCTGAGGATGGCTCTCTGAGGAAAACTGTTTGCCTATTATCTACAAAGCCCTGACTTCAAACCACAGCACTGCAAAACAAACAAACAAACAAACAAACAAACAAACAAAAAACCCGAGTTAAGTAGATATATGCTACAACCTGAGGACTATGTTTAATAAAATTCTGTTTTTGAAAAATTGCTAAAACAGTAAATGTTAAGCAATGCAATCACAGAAATGGGAAATATGTGAATAATTGTATATGTGTATTACCTCTATGTATTCAATCCACACTTTATATTTTTCAAACCACATTAGAGACAGTACATATAGCACACACATACATAAAATTCTGAATAAAAACATAAATAAGTATTCCATAAATACATAAATCAGATATATGTTACTATAAAGAAGAATATTTTCCAGGAATGCATAATTTAATATAGAAAGTTTTCTAACACCTATTATTGCTCAAAGAATAAAGCTCTGTGTTTACATTACATTTTCTGGAAAAAGAAGGTTAAGGCTGCTGACAAAGAATATA
This sequence comes from Psammomys obesus, assembly GCF_907164565.1. Lineage (NCBI taxonomy): Eukaryota > Metazoa > Chordata > Mammalia > Rodentia > Muridae > Psammomys > Psammomys obesus. Next base: position 18,209,733 of record NW_026596064.1, read on the forward strand.
AAGTTACTTTTATTTATATGAAAGATAGGAAACTCAACACACATGACTACAACAAAGCATCATTTTAATATGCAAAAAATTTAAATTGGGAATCTATTTTCTAATGTAGAAAGAAGATATTGGTGACAGCAATTCATGGTAGTACAAAATCATTAGTAAACTCAGTGACACTGAATTGTTTCCTGAAAATTATTGAGAATGTAAATTTCAGAGTATGTTAATGTCTCATTGAAGGTACATATTTTTTATGAGCAGAAATAAGACATCATTCAATAAATGTATCTATATGCCAGATTTTTAAACTTACTTTACAAATCTTCCCTTTTCAACTGACTTCAAAATTAATAATTTGTTGAGCTTCACACTATTTTACAGTTAATTAAATATATGATTGACAATAACAAAGCATGATATATCTAAGTACATGACGCTTAGCTTGTTATCGTCTGCTAACCCTTCATTGCATTAGCTAATCTACTTCACATAAATTATTCACAAAATAAATACTTGAGCTCAGCATTGAATACAATTTAGGAAACTGAGGACTCTACGGTTTGCACAAGACTTTATAAATACTTCATTCCTAAATGATATACCTTGTATTAAAACACAGGCATTTGGATTCCAGGATCTGTGCTCACAATCACCCATTTTTTTTCTGTATGTTTATTCAGTAAGAATAAAATAATAGTAGTAACAGTAGAAGTCCCAGGATGAAATCTGTGTCTGGGTTGATGTGAAAGAAAACTATCGTGTGCTGTTTATCATTGAACTCCTTCATGCATGTAGCATCACAGATTAATAAGGAGAGAGAAGAGTCTCATTGTGAAGCATTGAAGGCTCGTGGGATTATGCCTTAAGAAAAGTGAGAAATTCGTGGGGAATGAAGAATAATTTAAATGTTAAGAAACAAATCACAGAACCTCCTAACGGGGAAAGATTCCAAATATTAAAGTATTTACTCTTTATTTATTTTGTGTACTTCTATGTGTATATGTCTGTAAGTGTGCCCATGCCACAACAGGTGTGATGATTAGAGAGTGCCTAGTAAGAGTTAAGTCTCTACTGCTACCATATGGGATTAGGAATCAAAATACAGGCTTGGCTGGAGGCATCTTTTCCTTCAGAGGCATCTTGCTGGCAGAGAGGATTAAGATATTTTTGAAAGAGTACAATAAAAATACATCCATTTTTGATAATATATTCTCTCAAGGTAAAAATGAGTAAAATAGCCTGACATTGTGTACACAGAAACCTATATGAGCATAGCAAACTATGCCTAAGATATACAATATGAAATGTAGATGGGTAATAATGTGAGTCTTAATTACTCTCATCTTAATAAAAGTAAGTAGCGTAAGTTAGTGCTTGTCCTGTGGTGTCAAGGCTCAACCATGAGTTTCAGAGCCATTGATTTATTTGTCCCGAATTTCTTGACTGCGTAAAGAGGCAAATTCCTTAACTCTTTTGCCTTATTGTCCTGATGTGGATAACATGTAAATTCACATTTACCTTCCTCCTATGCTTCTCTGTAGCCATGCGTAATTTGCTATGGCAAACCTTTGATGTTCTCAGTTCTGATTCTGTCAATAAATCGATAAACAAGAGGAACCCTGCATTAATCATGTGGAAGTGTCACTGTAATGCTTACTTAGGGTCAGAGTGTATGGAAGGTCACCTCCTCTCCACAGCATGGCACAGAAAGAGACCCGTATACTAGAACGTCTCTGAAAGTTCCAGTGTTTACTGAGATGTGTGTACATGGCTGTGGCATGAGAGTGAGGCAGGATGGGGTGTAACAGAAGCTTAGAAAAGGTAGAGCAGACCTCAACACTCACTGCTTCCGCTCATCTTCCCATGACATCACTAATAAGAATTGCACTGGTGGGAAAAGAGGGGCTAGAGGACTTGGTTTAAGAAGCGACCTTTGAGAAGTTGTTCTCAAGATGCAGCCTATAACGTTTTGCATTGTGTGGCCTTGGTTCACAAGAAGGCACTCTTCATACCCCCACAGCATACTTTCTCGTTGAGTTTCTATGCAGATGAAGTCATGTCAGGTGTCTAAGGAGGAAAAATAGTAAACTATTGTGTATTGCTTTGTTCTTGCTTTTTCTTCATTTCATAATCCTGCTGTTCACTAAGCACACTGACACATACATATAAGCAAAAAACATTTCTTTTCTGTTTCTAAAGAAGTTGATTTGTGCTTTTTTTTTTTCCTCAAAAATATCAGATAACTGGATTTTCAACCAGCTTTACAAATTTCTAGTTGTTCTTTGCAACGTTTAGTTCCATTCCCCCATAACAAGGACAATGGATAATAAATTTCCTTTTTCATTCTTTTCAGAACCAAAATTGATACATCTGTGTATTATTATTATTATTATTTGGAATTTATATGTCAGAAATTCATTACCATTGATCTCACTACTCTGAGAAATGGTGCTGACAAATATGTTCTAGAGTCACAGTGTGATCCAGTCGCTATAGAGTTAAGCTGCAGCAGCATGCTTATGAAGTAAATTACAAACTGTCAGTAAACTGCATGTTTTTAAGTTAATGACCCATAATGACCAATGGCACCCTTACAATGTGTGCATACTTTACCTGATTTTCTAATGCAGGGCTGTCAGACGGAAGCTGCCTTCATGTTCGTTTTTAACATGGTGCCTCACACAAAGTTTTTCCTTGGCATGATTTCCGAAAGACTCAAGTGCCTCTAGGCTGGCTGTCAGTCCAGATGATTGTGCAGCCTGACTTGAGTCCCATGCTCTCCTGCATATCTTAGCAGTGCGATTGCTCCTTCAGCAGGATGATTGGCATACAGCAATCCCTCAATGACTGCAACCACGACCTCTGGATGCATTTACCATCTGTCGGACAGAGATAGTATTTCAGGATACCAGAATGTATTTATTAACTTCTGCAAGGTTCTTTCTTGATTTCCCAAGATGATTACTGGAAATATTGAATAAAATTGGTCTCTAGGTAGGCCTCTATCAATTTCACAACAACAGGATATGTTTTCTATAGAAATGGACACTCTGTTGAAATACAGATTTACTCGGGTTTTGATAATATGACTTTAGCATAAAGATGAGGCTATTCAAACAGCTTTCTTGTTGCTTCCATTTTTAAAATGCCGAAGGATACTTTGTGGTATCAGTTAGATTAAATGGTGTTTTTTTTTTCTCTTGTTAAAAATATTATTAAAAATGAGTTATGTGAATGTTGTCTTTAGCAACACGGCCTTGCTGTCAGTTTGTGGAGAGCATCCTATAGTCTAGGCAATAGCCTGGTTGTTTGGAGCCCTTGGGACTCTTTTGGCTATCAAGTAAACCAGATGTAGCCCAATCCTACCACTGGTAGTTTCATTTGGTGACAAGAAATGTTCATCTGGGGTCCTGTCCATTACTTAGTGATTACTTAGATCACCTTCTTATGTGTAGATATTTTTCAAGCCTCTCCTGTATTAGTTTTCCATATTACTTCTTAAATGACCCTTCATTTTAGCTCTCTCTCCCCTTATTTCCTCCCTCAGTTCCTCCTCCCCTCACCTCTTGATCCTCACATCCAGTCCCACATCCATTACTATCTCTTTTATATTTCTGTCCTAACAAGAACTTTCTTTCTTTCCCATGGAACATGGAGAAGTTGAGCTGAGCTGGTACCAACATGGAGCCTTCACCCCTATGTGTTAGTGTCTTTGGTACAAGAAGGTACTCTGCACAATACCATCAGAGAAACATGAACACCATCCCAGCCACAAGCCCTTGATCTACGATGGTTTACTGCCTGAAAGATAGTGCAATGTGTAGGGCGATGGTGGCAAAGAACTTGTAGGAGTAACCAACCGATATCTGATTTGACATAAAGTCCACTCTACGAAATGATACCCAATATGTTTGGATGACCAAGAACTTGAGACTAGATAGAGCAGGAAACAATTAGATAAGCAAACAATTACTATTCTAAAGAGTGTAGCAATGGGATGATTCCCATTAACATTCTGCTGTACTCATGTAGCTCAGCCATCTTCAGAGAAGCTTCTTCCTGTGGCAGATGGAAACCAATATCCTTCCCTGTGGTCCTCAGGGAGAGCTGAGGAGCAGGAGGCAAAAATAGTGTCAGAGCCAGATGGGACGAAAGACAGCAAGAAAACAAAACCCTCTAAATCAACATTAAGGGCTCATGTGAACTCATGGAGACTGAGGCAGTATGCATGGTCTGCACAGGTCTGCACAGGTCTGCACCAGGCCCTTTACATACACATGTTGGGCAGAATGTGTGAACTGCTGTGTCTCTCTTTCTGCTACCTTTTCCTTCTGTTCCCTTTTCTTTTTGGTCCAATTATTACATGGTAAGTTTTTGTTTTACTTTATTTTAATATTATCCTTTAGAAGCCTGCTTTTTTTTTTTTTTTCTAATGATGGACAAAAAGAGAGTGGATTTGGATGGGAGGGGAGGTGGAAAGGAATGGAGAAGAACAGAGAAAGGGGAACCTGTAATCACGATATATTCTGTGAGAAAAAAAAAATCCTTCTATTTTTGATAGAAGGGAAAACAGAATTGTGCAAAAATATTATTAACATGTCTACATCCGTTTTAGCATGGACCACAGGAATTTTCAGAAGCTATCGTTCTCTGTTTTCTTTTTGAGAACAATAGATAATAAAGGACAAAGCCATGCTAGAACATCTTACAGCCTACCTTTTCTATTTGAAACATCCTGGCAGAGCAGGTCCCAGTGTTGGGATCTCTGATCTTCTCCATGGTTCCTGCAGATGTAAGGTACTGGTTAAGGATTCCCCCTTAAAGCAGTACTCCACGGCTGTCCAGACTGCATCAGGTTGATCTTAGTGGGAGGCGTCTTCAATCACCGTGTTTGTCTTGTCTGTGTCTTTAAGTATATGATTGATGTGAAGGTTGTAAAATATGTCAATCTAAAGCAAACCTGTGCTCTTTGTATTAAAATTTAGAGTTTAAAATGACTGAGGAGCTGCTGCTTTGGTGAATATCTGTGCACATTAACAAAGGATTTTTAACATTCCTTTTCAAAAAGTAGATTGTATAGGCATTTCCCTGACATTTCAGAGAATTTTAAACAGCTGCTTTTCAATTTTATTTAGCTTTAAGGATATGATTGCATTACAGACAACTCAGACATTACTGCCTAAAGCTAATTCAGAAAGTTCCTGGGATCACCAACTGAAAAACCAAGTAGATGTGAATTCATAGTGGCTTGATGGGGAAAAGTATACATCTACTGTGGATGTTTGCATTGAACAGATGTTTGCATGGATGTGTAAATTTGATTACATGACTCTTGGACATGAAATGAAAATACAGAGATAGATCTAGTTCATAGTAGTTAGTATTACAGGGAATCCTTCTAATTTGAAGGCTGAAAAGCAATGGCTAAAGAGGCTGCATATAAGAAATATTTTAGCATAAGTTCTCTTGCGGTGATGAGGCTGTGCCCAACTTTTCTTCACATTAGAACTATCTTTGGCTGCAAAGTCCTCCTCTGTAGCCTAACAGACTGCTCCTCCCCTGGGGGGGGGTGTCAAACAGCCTGCCCTTGAGATCCTGTTAGAAATAGTCTGTGTTCCCCTTACTTTGGAAAACTACTTGGTTACTGAGCTACCACAGGCCACATCCGAGCCGAAGTTCTAGGTTATATCCATAGATGGTCCTTGGTTGAGTGTCAGTCTCAGAAAAGGCCCTGTGCCCGGATATATTTGGTCCTTGTAGAGCTCCTATCCTTTCCCTATCATACTAACTTCCCTTCTTTCATATGATTCCCTGCACTCTGCCGAGGGTTTGGTTATGAGTCTTAGTGTCTGCTTTGAAACACTGCTAGGTAGAGTCTTTCAGATGCCTTTTGTGGTAGACTCCTGTCATAAGTTCAAAGCACATCCCATTTGTCTTTCTAAATGAGGATTTGCAGCCAGCCCTGAAGGTACCTGATAAAACAGGGTCAAATGAAAGGGGAGGAGGTCTTCCCCTATCAGTAGACTTGGAAAGGGGCAGGGAGGAGACCAGGGAGGGAGTGTGGGGTTGGGGAGGGAATGAGGGAGCGGGATACAGCTGGGACACAGAGTTAACAAAATGTAACTAAAAAGAAAAATAAAATAAAAAAAATAAAATAAACTGTGTCACACTGAAAAAAAAAATGAAAGAAAATGTCGTTGAACTGTAAATGCTCTATAAATATTTGGTATAACAGGAAAAAAAAAAAGAACTATCTTTGGAGAAAAACCATACCAAAAGTGTGAGAATCCAGTACTCTTATAGGTTAATTGGGCCGTCAATACGCAACATTTTGATTCACGGTGTTAACAAATTTTACCTAGATTCATATAGGACAAAGATTATAGCAAATGACAGAGATAGAGGACTTAATTACTCACTTATCACTCAGGTGAGTGCTCTTTGTTGGTGGTGTTGCAAGGCCAATATAATTTGGAGATATGAATAGTAAAGATGGATTTTCTTCATGATCAGCCCTGCCCACATATTGCAGAACACAGTCATAAATTCCAGACTCTAGTTTACACATCATCAGCTGCAATATGCTGGGTAAAAATGTAGGATTCCTAAATAATTCAGGAAGTCTACAACCTAGTACTTAAAACTTCTGTGAAGTTTCAATAAAATACACATTAAAAGTAGAAACAAAACAAATGTCAGAGCCCTTCCAGGCCAGAGACTTCCCAAGCAAGAGGAAGCTGCCTCTACTTCATTACTCACAGACTGACACACTTATGTTTATAGTTAGTTTTAGGGCAATCATAAAGTCAAGCATAATTTTCCCCATCCTGAAGGCATTCATGTACTATTTTATTAGCGTCATTCTGATCCCTTGTTGAGAACTCAGGAAAATTAGACTTTTCAATCTATAACCGTCATTTCACAAATATTAAACAGAAGGCAATATAATTTATGAAAGATAAAAGGGAAAGAAAAAAGGCATATAATTTGTAAAGGTGCTTCCAAATTGAAAGATTTTAATTATTTTTCAACACTGAATATTTTTCAAAAGCACTCTAACTACTTGGCATGGAGGTCACAATCCAAGAGCCTAATTGTCTCACAGTTTACCAAGAGGCTTTGTTTTCCAAATTAGAATGCCTAATTGGAGACTCTGGTCTCCTGGAATTAGTTTACAGTCTAGTTTACAGTCTTTTCAAAGAAATAGGTCAAAGTTACAATTCTTGAATTCCTGACACACTAGGAGGAGTGGACAATCATATATGGAAGAAGACAGGAATATATTAGAAATAGTGGCTATAGCCCCTCCACCTCCCCGTTACCCCAGGTCACCTATGTTTTTTCCTCAAATCATTCTTCAACAGTGCTGCCAAGCCTGACTTGACTGAGGATGCATTTCCTTCTATTTCTGCTTAACATGTGTTAGCAGAGCAGAAGGAGAGATGATGATGCACTCAGAAAGACCCCTAGAAGACGCGCTCTGCTGTTTTTCAGAATTAACCCAGAGTTATCAAGGGATTTTTCAATGGGCTTTCAATTGCCTGGGCTTTTTCCATGACTCCACCACTTAAGAAAGAGATTATAAAAGTGGGATATAACTGGCCTTGTGAAATAAATGCTTTCTTTGTATGTAAACACTTCTTGTAAAGATACCTTGTAATGTTTGACTCAAGTCACCTCCTGCATATTTGAGTTTGACACAAATTCTCCTTTGAGTTTCCTCCACTGCATTGCATTATGAGAATAGGAATTAGCTTAGAGTTTTCTCGCTCAACACTGAAGTGTCCCCGCAATGCTAGTTGTGAAAACAGCACTACTTAATATTTTCTTTGATAGAATGTTCCAAGGGGGATCCCTGGCTGCACATTGCTTGGCTTTGTTTTCTTTCAAACCCTTAGGCAAGAAGCCATTTGCTTTAGCATTTAGGTAAGACCATGCTAAATGTGAAATGCAGAAAAGAAATCCCAGACTGTCAATTCAAATAGAACTCACCAAGAGGAAATATTGGAATACTTTAGTATTTCTCAAGGCATTTAAGCAAGGCACATATACTCAAGTGGCGCTTTACATTTCCGTCATCCTCAGGAGAAATTTGAAGTTTGCAAAATATGTCCAGAGGAGTGATATGAGTCTTTGTCATATCTCTCTCTCTCTCTCTCTCTCTATATATATATATATATATATATATGTCTGTCTATCTATCTATCTATCTATCTATCTATCTATCTATCTATCTATCTATCTATCTACCTATCTATCTATCTATCTTTATCTTTGTCATATATGTATATATATATATATACACACACACTTAGGAAGTTGAGGAAATGTTCATGGAAGCTGTTTCTTTCTGTGTATTACCGATCAACCTTGTGTAAGCATGCTCTTCTCTTGGAGCGTGCCGTGATTCTATTACATAGTCTATGCTCCTGACTTTGCTGCTAGTGTACCTATCTTGCTTGGTCACTCCTAGACAGCTTATGAGGTGTATTCTTTTTATATGAGAAATCCTTCCCGGACCCACTCAATTTTCCTTTCACTTCATAGTACTCCTTTGCAGTTCTCAGCACTCTTGTACTATTTGTGGGTTTTATATTTATCATTGTGTCTGTTGGTTTGCTGCCTATACCAGACTGTGATCATCAGGGAGACAATGGGCATTTCACTGATGGCCAATGAGGTTGAGCTTTTTTCATGTGCATTTTGTTTGCTTATACATTTTGCAGACTTTTGACTACATATTCAGATTTGTATCTTGATTGTGGAAAAACACTTAATAATTATTCATTTAATAAAAAAAGAGGAATAAAGCCGTGTAAGTGCTGACATTAACCGTCAGTCCCTTCTGCCCTCTCAACACAGGTATAAAAAAACTTTCAACTGCAGACAGGTCCTCTGGTATTGACACAGCCATCACAACAATGAACTCACACTTGGGTTTACCTGTTCTGAGCATGACAAGGTGCGGCTTGTCAAAAATCAGTCACAGGAGGTGGATGATCTTAGGAAGCCACGCCCATTTCTTCTGAACCATTGGTTATTGATACATTGTCGGAGTAGGGCATTGACTCTTCCCAGTTGTAGAGCCACTGTTGAGCCCATGAGACTCTGATGAATATCTCCAAACATGTCTACTAGCACAGGGCTAGCTAAACTTAGTGGGTAACCAGACAACAGCAACAAAAACAGTAGGCTTCACATACAAATATGAATACGAAAAGAGTTGTAAAACAGAGGAGTAGATAAGAGGAGTGGAGAGGTGGGAGAGAGTGAAAGCCTGGAGAGTGCTCAGATTGCCTTCTCTACACATATAAAATCATTAAATAACAAATTTTATTAATAAAAGATTAAAATAAGCTGAAGCAAGTCTGTTTGTGAGGTGCTCAGACCTTCATGTTTTTTGCTCGTTTTTTTTTTTCTGTTGTACAGATATTGTCATATTAATCTCTTCATTAGCAAAATTTTCATATCAGTGGATGCAGATTTTAGCAGTCTTGGGAAGACTCCCGAATGATAGTAATAACAAAGGAGCCACAAAAGGAAGGATTAGCTGGATTATTTTTCTGTACCTATAAAGATGACATGTTTTAATTTACTGTGACAGTATCTCAATTGGCATTTGAAAGCAAAAGTTTTAAGGGCTTGAGGTGGTTACTGCTTATGCTTTTCACCGGGCTAACATTGAGAGTGCTAGAATCTTACAATGACTTTTTGAGCCTTGCTAGCTCATACCAGACAGTCAGCCTATTTCTTGCAAATTACCTTTCCCTGGTGAGGCTAAATTAATGCTTGTACACAGGGCTGAGAATGAGCTGTTTCAATAGAAGATGTTTCGGAATTGCAAAGTGTTATTGTTACAATTTGTGCTTACGTAGAATGCATCTTTACTTTCCGTGCTGGGCTGTGATTGTTCAGGGATGGCTAAACCTCAGACTGAAAGTTTAGATAATGAGATGAGAGATTTTCACAGTTTCTTGAATTTGAGAACCTCAGAATATTCAGTCCTCATGAAAATATGAACTGATTAGCAAACATACATAGAGACCCAAAGTCACCTGATTCCAGCAGGCATTATGGGCAGATGGTGGGGATAGAGCTGACTATTCTGTCCTCTGTCTGGCTACCTGGTGTGCAAGCTGGAAAGGCAAGGACAGTCTGTAGTCGATAAAAGTTTGAACACACAAAATAAAATCACAAGCTAAATCCCCTTAAATTAAGTTTATTTTGAAATTTCGCATTTTATTTCTCTGAAAATAGTGAAAGTTGTTTTTTTTTGTTGTTGTTGTTGTTGTTGTTGTTCCCAGTACTGTTATTACACCTGCTGTCTTTAATCACTCACTCTTTATCATGACGCTTAATCATATCCCCTTGGTTTTATTACCTGTTTCATGGGCATATATCATCTTTCTAATTGTAGTACCAACCACCATGAAATAATGTCCTGTACCCTCAAATAAATTTATCTCATTGTCCACTTTGTATTTGGCTCATGCTGAGTTACTCATATATAATTGTTATATAACATGAAAGAAAGCATGAAGATACTTTTCCAAACAATATGATAACTGGTGTTCTATATTAAATTCATTTGAGAATTCCAATTCAAACAAAACTTTTCTATGCACTATCTTCCATTACGTCTCACTGCAAAATTTCATATAAAAACATGATTTTCAAAGAATGAATGACACCACACCTACTAATTCATTTTAGACAAAGTAATGCTTCTACCTTGTCACTCTATTCTTGTGAGAGAGTGTGTTAGAATTCAGGATAAACTAGTGTTTGAAGAAGTTGTTTATTAGAACTTTGTACTTCCACACTGAATTCTAAAACACAAAAGACACATATTTGATTTTTAATCAGGAAAATTCCTTTATTATCACCACATGGATGTTACCTCCATCTTACATCAGGAAAATTGTATAGGGTGTGACTCTATGGCTGGAATTCCCCTTACCAACATTAGTGTCTCTCCTTTTAATCTGGTTGCATGGAAGCCAGCCATCCCAGTTGGTTACCCATATGAATAGTTGGACATAATGAATGGGAAGCCTGCGTTTGTCTGCTCTTAAAGGTATCACAATAATTTCATTATATGAGAACCACACACTGTATCAGAGCTCAGCAATTTCTGAAGGGTGTTGGAAGCAACTCGTTGTGTGGAAGGTTAATAGATATTACCAAGAGAACAGCATTTTATGGTCAATGATATTTAGAACAATTCTGGGCTTGGGACTAAGCTAAATATTAAGCAGTTTGACTCTGGAGCTTCTTGGAGACTCTGATTCAGCAATGTGCTGTTGAAAGCTTCACAAGGTTCACTGATGACCCATTGATTTCAACATCATTTCATCACAGGAAAAAATTTCCAAAGCATACAGTGGAACTGATGTTTCTTTGAAAGTAATTTAAGAAATGGTTAATAAATTAATTGATAATTATCTCTTTCTAGTTACACTGGCATTTTTGCTTTATTATGCATCGAAACATGACTGCAATAGAACAGAGAATCTGTTATAAAAGGTGGAATATCCTTTATGCCTTTAGGGTGTGTCAACACTTTAGCTTGTAAACAAAAGTAGTATAGAACTATAAACATGATAGTAAGTCAATGTAAGCATGACTCTTAAAATAAGCGGAAAATACATTTTCTTTAAGCAAACATAATCTAGGTTTTCTTTCCAGTTACAGAGTAAATGATAATTTATCTTCAGTCATTTTTATTTGTTGACAATTCTGTTGTTATCCCTAAAAGAAGTGTTATTGGTATTCATTATTATGGAAATCTAGGGGACAGAGAGTTAGTAATTTGATGCCAATTCATTGTTTTTTCTATATAAAATGCAAAAGTGTGACTGGTATTAATAGTCTCATCACTGATCTGATAAAATCTCACCAAGGGCCTAATTTCAGCTCTATGAAATTGTATCTCTAAATTAAATCATTGTTGGTCATAGCTTATGTCCTAAAATATTTAGGTTTGAGTGAGAAAAGTCCCATATCAGCCCATTGTCTCTTTGTCATAGAACTGAAATAAAGGGTGTGACATTGATCTTTTTTCCCCTATGAAGAAGATCTAAACTACCTTTTCTCAAGAATAAATTTTGAATGAAAGGCCTGAGCCATTAAGTGTTGTTGACCTACTGTGTGATCACCACATATAATCACAGGAATATTATAGAGTTTTTTAATATTTATTTTTTAATATTAGTTACAGTTTATTAATTTTGTATCCCAGCTGTAACCCGCTCCCTCATTCCCTCCCAATCCCACCCTCCCTCTCTCATCTTCTCCTTACCCCTTTCCAAGTTCACTGATAGGGGAGGACCTCCTCCCCTTTCATCTGACCCTAGCTTATCAGATATCTTCAGGCCTGGCTGAAAAGTTCTCCTCTGTAGCCTAGCAGGGTTGCTTCTCCTTCAGGTGGAAGGGGGAGGTCAAAGAGCCCGCCATTGAGTTCCTGTCAGAAATAGTCCCTGTTCCCCTTATTAGGGTACCCACTTGGATACTGAGCTACTCTGGGCTATATCTAAGCAGGGGTTCTAGGTTATATACATACATGGTCCTTGGTTGGAGATACAGTCTCACAAAAGACCCCTGTGCCCAGGTAGAGTTTTTAAATTATAGAAAAAAATCAAACTTGCATTGTGACCCAAAAGTTAGAAGATAGCAGAAGTGGATTTTAATCCATGTGTTTAGAATCCTAAATTCAACTGCTCTTTGTCATAAAAGTTTCCAGCCAAAAGGTACAAGCAATACTTTAGAATCTACTTCCTTTGTTGAAACTACTTTTTTTTTTTTGTAATTTATTTTTATTGTATTTGCATTGGTGTAGGATTCCATGGAACTGTTAAAGACAGTTGTGAGCTGCCACGTGAGTGCTGGGGATTGAACCCAGTTCCTCTGGAAGAGCAGCTGGTGCTCTTAACCACTGAGCCATCTCTCCAGCCCCTCATTGGAATTATTTTAAACTAAAAGTTGAGATTATAATATAATTACAATAGTTATAACCCCCTCCTCCTTTCAAACTGTACCACATCTCCCTCTCTGCTTTTCTTCAGAATCCTAAACATGACTTGTGGATATATTGTTAATTGTGGATGTATTTTCAGGGATGTTTGGCACAGAACCACTCATACTTGGTTCTGAAAAACTAGTATCAAAGGAGTCATGGTTATTAGAGGAGAGCTTACAACTTTAAAAAAAAAATCAGTGAACTTGGGGAGGGGCATGCGTGTAGAAGGGGAAGGAAAGAAGGAATTGGGAAGGGAGAAAGGAGGAAGCTACAGGGAGGATACAAAATGAATAAAGTGTAATTAATAAAAAAATTAAAAATAAATAAATAAAACGGAAAAATATTTTTATTTATTTATTTAGTTATAAATATGAGTACTTTGCATGAATGCTTGTGTAACAGAAGAGAGCGTGAGATCCCATTATGGATGGTTTGTGAGCCACCATGTGGTTTCTGGGAATTGAATTCAGGCCATTTGTAAGATCAGACAGTGTTCTTAACCGTTGAGCCATCTCTCCAGCCTGAATCCACAATTTCTAATTCAGTAGTCAGCACAACAATCTAAAAACATTTGTTCTTATATCCAGAGATAAGTACAATATTTATCTCTCATCAAAGAAAAGTCACTTGCAACAGTTGGAAGTACTACAGAAAACCACAACCAATTAAAATGTACAGTTGTGATACCTAATCCCAACATATCTAAAATACACTCCTGCACCTGGGGCTCAGTGAACATTGTGGAAGAGGGTGTGGAAAGATAGTAAGAGCCAGAAGATCAAGGACTTTTCTGTAAGATTATATCTCCTAAAATCATCACTAGCTACAACCATAAACATTCCTGGCCTCACTGACAGTGTCGAGTATAAATTCTATCTCATGAATGGACCTTAATTCTAATTAAGAAATTGTTGATTAGTCCTATGATATTAATGCCATTATTGCACCATTTTTGTGCCTTGCAGTGTTCACACATGGGTGAAATTGGTGCTTTTTTTTTTTATTTTTTAACTCTGGTTGTATCCATAGCACCAGCCAACATTATGGAAAGGAAGCTAGCAAGGATTACGTTTACACCTGAGTACCATCTAGATTTCTTCTATGACTCAAGTATTGGATATCTTCAGCAACAGGGTCTTAAAATATATAAGGTAATCAATAGCATTGCTAATAGCCTGTTATGTTTTTGGGGGGCATCTGTGGGACTCTGTGTCCAACCTTTCAAAAGGAGCTAAGTCATTCCTGGTTCTGGGTCTGTTTAGATGGCTCAGCAGTTGAGAACATATGCTGTTCTTATAGAGAACTAGGATTTAGTTTCCAGTACCTCAAAACCATGTGTAACTCATGATACAGTGGATCCATGCTGGTCTTTGATAGCTCCAGGAATGCAAATAATAAATCTATATATGTATACAAAGACAAAAAGAAAAGTACTCACAGAGAAGATGAAGCCAAGACAATCTGTTATAAAATAGTTTGAGTGACAGTATTTGTTGGTTTGTTTTGGGTGGTGTTTATGAGATTGACATTTGGCTGAGGATAGGCAACAAAATGAAATGAAAATTATCATCAGAAGCCTTAGAAGGCAATAAAAAATACACATAAACTTCAGCTCATCCATTTAAGAAGTTCAAGTTTATTCCAAAATAACTGTACTTGTAAATTTTACTAAAAACACAAAGGAAAATATATGTGACTATATTTATTTGTAGCAGTAGAAACTGAAAATATCCAAAGCATTTGTCCATTAACGTACTGCTAATTTTCTATTTCTCCTGTTTATATTATTCCTCTATATTTATACTTTTCTGGTGGCTGGTAGTTCAACATCAAAGTTCAGGCAGGATTGGTTTCTTGTTTCTTGTAACTTGCAGGTGGCCATCTTGTCTTTTCCTTTGTCTTCATGTAATTCTTCCTCCGTGTGTACACACTCTTGATGTCTCTTATGAGAACTATAGTTCTGTTGGATTAAGGCCAATCACATACGACCTTATTTATACTCTAAAGTTCTGATGTCCAAATACAGTTGTAGTGGAGATTAGTGTGCCAGCAAGTTCATTAGTGAGTACAATTCGGTCCCTAAAGATGAGAAATGTGAAAGGCATTCATAATACAAGAAAAAAACGTGTTCACTCTTTCTACTCAAGTTTGTCTTCTAAAATTAAAACAAATCACAAACTCAGAGCAAGTGTAGAGTGAAGCAGATTCCTTTATAGCTGTCCCTGTGTGTAGTGTGCTGATGACAGCCAATAAAGTTTTGAAGGCTTAAGGTCATTTGAATTGAATTTTAATCAATAGAAGACCGATTCAGAAAGTACTTACAAGCTAGGAAATTATGTGATTCTTGGCATTTCTTTAATACTTATAAGGTGAACTTAGATTTTTTTTTAAATAGGGCCCATAATTGTCATACACTGTTTGTAATAACTGTCTCTGCTCTCTAAGTCATGGACGTTTAGAATCTAGGGCCCTATTCTCTTCTTTAGTCATGCTATGAATAGTACAGCAGGAATGAGGCTGTTGTTTGGCCTCATGAAAATATGTTTTAAGTTCTAAAGAGTTTGGTTGCAGAAATCTGTCTCATCCTATTATCTCCTATACTTTCTTTTCACTTTTTATAGTTCTCTGTCTTTTCTCACTGAAACTCCTTTTAGTTTTTCAATGTTTCTCCTTGGATCCTTTATGAACTGTATTCTTGTATGCTAACAGAGTTGGTGTGGCTTCATCTCTGTTATTAAATTAATTCCTTTGAATAATTTTTTACCTAGTCATCCATGGAGCATTAGTAGAAAATCTGGTTCCTGGCTCTTCATTGTCTACATTTTTCTATCTGAGATATTCCTTTAATTTTGTTTGTTTGTTTCACCTGTCTATATTTCTTTCTGCTCTCTTCAGGCCAAGAAACATGGACCGCATGCTTTCCCTTGTAGTGAGTACCTTGTAACAAAACTTAATATTTTCTTTATTATTTACACTGAGAAATTAATAAATGTTTGGAAAATATTTATAATATTTTACTTAGAAGACTAAGGTTTCTTCAATCCTATATGTTTCTATCTTCTCTAGAGAACATCTGATTGTATGATTGTATTCTTATAAAATATTTTTTAAACTTTTGTTTGCTCCTAACCACTTCCACTCCCATTCAGGTCCTTTCTGGCTGTCACTAGAGAACTAACTGATATTTAACAGTAAAATTGAAATGTAATATAATAAGATAAAGCAAAAACAACAGAATATACCAAAACAAACAGAAGGAAAAGAGCCCCCCAAAGGAATAAAAAACAGATATAAATGCAGAGACAAAAAATATTAAACACCATTATATTCTCTTACCATCGTCTCTGTCTTACTCACACTCTCCAATTTTCATTATTATTTGAATTCATATACACAAGTTTCTACTATGATTATTCTCTCCGTGTATCAACTGTCTGTTGTTATCTATAGTTCTTCCAAGCTCAAGCCTTTAGGCCATCTAGACTATGATCTCTTTGAGAGTGGTGGTTTCTTTGCACCTTCTGGTCTACCCATCTATATGATCTTATTCCTTTGGTCTGCTTCTACCCATATGTTATCACTCCCTAGGTATGATCTCTAAAAAAGAAAGAAACAAACAAGACAAGGCTATCATTTTATCTTCATTTATTTGGGGGGAAAGAGCTCAAGAAGTTTGTATAATTGTTGAAGCAAATACTGGTAGTACATAGATCATTAATACAAATCTTTCACTCTTGTTTCCAGAGCTTTCTATCTATACAAGTGATTTCAAAATTATATTTTTAAAACAAGATTTACTTCTAACAATTGATATCTGGAAATATGAAGATAAACACAGACATTTCCTCCCCCCACTGCCAAACTAAATCTTTAGAACCCAGAGTGCAATCTTCTCCCTTTTCTTGGGACTATTAATGTTATCTTTCTTCTAAGGTACCAAAGAGTTTAATCAAAGAAATACCTTCTGGATAAAATCTTTTCAACAAACTTCAAGTAAATTCAGTGCTCAGAGAAATATATACATATATCAATATAGAGGGATTATACAACACTTATTTTAACAGGCAGAAAGAATAACAGAAACTACAGAGAGATGAAAGTGCCTCTGAATAAAAAAAGTAAAAACATTTTGGTTTCTTAGAGATTGGCCCTGGAACCTCTCTTATTTAACATTTTCATAAATGATTTGGAAGAGAGAATGCATGGTGAATTATCCAAGTTTGCAGATGACACGAAGCTCTTCCAGGTAGTAAAATGCCAAGCAGATGGAGATAAACTACAGGGAGGACTTGCCAGCCTGCATGAGTGGGCAGAAAAGTGGTAGATGATATTCGGTGTGGGCAATAAAAGGTAATTTGCTTAGGGAAAAAAATAATAAAAGCTATGCTTACCAAAAAGTATATTGAGTTAACTTTTATTCTCATAAAAAGTGGGCATTATTATAAAACATTTTTTGATAACCCTTCTGTGTCCTGATGAATCTAGAAGGGATATAAAATAAACACACAGAAACATCTTGAATTAACAGATAGATCATAGCATGGGCTGTTTAGTCTATTTGTCAAATAATGCTAATTGATCATGTAGTGTCAGGGTCTCTTCTGGGTACTGAAATCTAGCTGTGGCATCTTGAAGACAAAAACAAATGGGAATCTAGGAAATATTTAGAGAAGACTTATGAGGCTAGACTAAAAATCAGGAAAGCTGAAAAGAATCACTGAGCAGTTACAGAACATTGGAAGCTTTCCTTCTCACTTGATACTACAAATGCCTAGGAGGCATACGTGCAGAGTTTGTTTTCTAATCTGTTACAGATGAGAGGGTTTGCATAAGAGCCTTTGAATGACAATCAGAAATTTATAAAATAGTATTGGGTAAAGAGTACAGCTTTGCTTTTGTTGAGTCCAAGTTTTGTCCCTTTCTACTGGACCACAAAGGAGTTATTTATCAAGAGGCAAAGAGAAAGAACTTGGTATATGCGAAGGTGGAAATGCTAGCAAGGTAATAGGTTTTGGTGAGTAGATCATGAGAGTTATGCAGAGAAAAGCAATGTGAGCAGACATGTTCTAACTCTCTAGGATCTCCTGTGTGGTTTTGGTATCAGTTCATTTTTTTTTTTTTAATAAGTATGTGGCTTTGGAAAATCATGATTAAGTATTAAGATGTGAGCATTTAGATTTTTGTTAAATATAAGAGTTGCAAGTAATGAAAGAAACCAAAACACATAGAACATATTACCCAGAATAGCCAATCAAAAACAAATATCTTTTTATATTCTAGGCTAGCATTCTGTGTGCAGTTGGTCTGGAACTATTGACACTGTGCATTTTGACCATACACGAACGAAGGATGATCAGATCAGAGAATAATAACATAGCAAGAAAATTAAGTAGTCAAGGGTCTACAGTTCAAAGAGAAACTCAGAAGCAAAGAAAAAAAAATTGCAATCTACAAAAACAAAAGCTGGTGAGACTGGGGGAAAAGAGGGGTGGGAAATGATATGATATGGGATCCAACAGAATACCATTGAAGCAGACTCAGCCACAGTCACAGTATATATCTAGTCATGATATGTTGGATATTTGAATCATTAAGTTTAGCAACTTTTACCCTGGAGTAGCGTTTATTATAATCACAAATTTGTAATTAAGAATTCTTACTGGAGAAATAAATGGGAGCAGAAGTGTACAGATCTGTGTATAACAGGTAAGGAAGGAAATAAGGTAAAAATATTGTATATATCCATATTTAAACACCCCAAACCATTACTTTTTACACTATATGATGGCCAAATCGAATGCTTTTAAGAGGAATATGTGTGAACCCTATGCCTTCAGAAAGTCTGCTTCCTCAGGAGCTTGTTCTTTTGGGTGTGGTAACACATGCCTTTACTCAAGAAGCCAATGGATTTATAGGAGTTCAAGACCAACTTGCTCTGCATTGAAAGTTTCTGTGCAACCAGGCCTCTTCATTTTCAGATTCTTGTCAAATATATTTAAAATAATTACAAAAAAAAATAAAGAAGACATGAGTTTGAAAGATATTGGAGTGCGAGAGATATGAGGCTTTGGAGAGAAAAAGGGAAGAGTGAAGTGATATTATTACATTATCATTTTTTTCTTTTTTTATCTTTTTTATTGCTTGTTATTATTATTTACATTTTATCAACTTGTATCCCAGCTGCATCCCGCTCTCCCATTCCCTCCCAATCCCACTCTCCCTTCTTCAGCTTCTCCCTGCCCCTTTCCAAGTCCACGGATTGGGGAGGACCTCCTCCCCTTTCCTCTGGCCCTGTTTTATCAGGTATCTTCAGGGCTGGCTGCAAAGTCCTCCTCTGTGGCTTAGCAGAACTGCTCCTCCCTTGGGGGGTGGGGAGTCAAAGAGCCTGCCATTGAGTTCCTGTCAGAGATCTTTAAAAAAGTTACTAAGAAGTAACCCTAAATGTGTTTGTATTATGTTGAGCCTCTAACAGTCTTCAGCTCCTGGCCTCATTGCTACCTGCGGCTTCTCTTTAAACCCTTGTACAAGGAGTATACATATCTTGTCTTCTCTATTTCATATGCCAATCAAGCCATTTCTCCCTTAATATCAAATTTAACCAGTGATCAGCTTTTTTGTGCATATTTTGATTTATCCCTTTGGCGATTATTTAGTAAAAGTTCTCCATATCAAGGAAACTTTATTCTTTCACACCTATAGTACGTATATTTAAATAATTTTCAGCGAAATTGTGTGTATCGATTTTGCCACAGCAAAACATGGAACATATGCAAATTATAGGAGGAAAGAAGCCATGTGCCTGAATTTTTCTGTGTTGTCCAAAATACTAAAATATAACAAAATTTCTAGCTTGATTATCTCCAAAATGAAAATTGTCCTTGTAAGAGAAACCACACACAAACACACAGACACACGCACACACAGACATACACATACTACTTAAATTTATTCTTATGGTAATTATGTGCTATTTTGCAAGTGATATTTCTGAAATGCAAAGGAGAAATAAAAAAGCTGAAGGGCACAATAAAGAAAGAAAGAAAAGAAAGGAAAAATAACTAAGTAAATAAGTAAGAAAGAAAGGAAAGAAAAATAAGAAAGAAGTGAAGAAAAGAGATGAGGAATGAAAGAATGAAGGAGGGGAAAAGAAAGAAAGAAAGGAAGAAAAAAGAGTGAGAGAGAAAGAAGAAAGAGAAAGAAAAAGAAAGCTTCACACATAGCTCCATAGTGTTGTTTCTTGTTGTACCCGAGGTTTATATTTATTGCAATAGTATTCAAATTTCCATTTAAAACTATAATTTCATTTTAGCTGTTTTCCTAACTAACTTCAGCATAAAAATCTTCTTTCTTAAATAGTCACTTTGACATCTTGCTCATCTTTCATATTCGGAAACTCTTTTTATGAATAGATTTGGACTTTCTCCTCGAAAATTCCGGGTGTGACAAGTGGATCTCATAACACCTGGTGTTGGTCATTTAAAAGGTAAAACTAAGAGGTTATGTGATGCTGTCAGAAGTACCTATGATAAATGACAGAATCAGATACAGGAGCGGTGGGGGTGGGCTGAGAGGAATAGTGCATAAGGGAGAATTTAGGGAGATTTATGAGAAGCTAAGGATTTGCAGAGGACATTGGATGGAGTCCCAGCTGTGAGTACAACATCCTGGACAATGACAGCCCCCCCCCCCCCACACACACACACATAATACTCCCAGGAAGAAAAGGTGAATTAGCTGTTCAGAAATGTATGAGTATCTGAAACAAGAAACCTGAATGATGGCAGGGCTATTTAGACCACTTTCCCAGAAGCTAAGCTAAATCTGAACCCTGCTCTTTTCCCAGCAGGACAGGCTCAGGTGTCTATGTTGGTACAGTATACGATTCTACACCCTCCACAGTATCTATCTTCGAGAGGTCATCAAGTTAAACTTGATTGACACTCCCAGAAAGAACTATAAACCGGGAAGTAGCTAGTCTTGAGATATCAAGAATGTATTGGTCAGGGTGTTGACCTAGTACCAAGTAGAACTAGACAAGGATGGCAGGGAAACAAGTTTGCAGGAAGGTCTCACGCATGGAGTTTTGCTTTAATAAAAGTATGTAGAACGAGAACTCACTCTGTATTTAGTATGAGCACAAGCTAAGTCGTTCTGTTGCAAAACTGTTCTAACATTCTGTTCTCCCTTGGCTATAAAATTTCACTTTTGGAAATCCATCCAATTATTTCCTCTAGTTTATCCCATTGTACCGTGCTCAATAAATCTACCAGGGAACGCCTAATTTGTACATGTTCAGTTGTTCCAAGTGGTTTCTTACCAACCTTACATCAATAGCAATTTTAGCAGTATCTTCATTACTTCCTAATTGTCTTCTGGTTTTTGGCATATCGTTAAAAATAAGAATTCAGTATTTTGCCATTGCTGAGTAGGCATTGATTTCATGCCTTGCTTATTTATTTAGAATCTATTTTTTCTTACCTTTTTCCATTAAAACCTTTTACATATATTTCGTTTTTATATTATTTCAAGCTGTTTGGTAGATTATTAGGAATGCATTTATTTATTTATTTTTTGTGAGCATTATCTGTCTTCACCTGTGAGAAATGGATTAAAACTCTTTCGTTATAAACTATTGTTTTCATTGAACGCTCATTGATAATTGTGCACGGCAGCAATTCAATTAAAAAAGATGCTTCTGGCCTTTCAAAGACCAGAGTAAAAAATGTGACATGACAGACTCAGAACTAAGACATGCCTACCTGCACCTAAGTTGCCACTGCCTAGTAAAAAACAGTTCAAAGATCCAGGAAAGAAAGCTTGCCCACCAACTAAACAAAGTAAGTGAGGTCAGTGGGTGGACCCCGGGAGGTTTATTTGACTCTCTTCACTGATGAAAGCAAGTGAGAGCAAAGGATACTGGGAACCCCTATAATAACACTTGTGTTTTTCAAAATCATTTAGCACTCGAATGTCAAAGCTGCCATTTGGAAACTCAATGCTGGGTAGTTGAAAAATAGAAACTGCAAGATTTTAACCTGAGAATTAACGTACAGTTTCTTTGGCTGATCAGAGCAAGCAAAGAATGCTTTTAGATGTTTAATCCTACATTAGGGTAATGCTTATCTTTTTGCATATTTTTCTTCAGTACAGTTGGTTTATTTTTTCTCCACTGAGAATAAGGAGGAGTTTGTATATATATTTTTCTAACATCTTTTATTGTGCCTACATAGACTCAATACATTATAAAACATTTTTACTAAAATAGAGATGATAAATATTCGATGAATTTTAATATTTATACCATGTATTCATCATGACCAAATACCCATGCAAATTATCTAGAGCATATGGAATAGGGCTTCTTCGTGTTTTTTTCAGTTCTATTTTTTACCTCTTTTTAAAATCAGGGCCAAAGAGATAACTCAGTGGGTAAAATGCACTTGCCACCAAGACAAATGATCATACTTCAATTCCAAAGTCTCACATGAAGGAAGAACCAATTCTAGCAAGTCGTCCTCTGATCTCAATATGCACTCCATGACACACACACACACACACACACGCACACATACAATATATATATATACACACACACAGTAAACCAATAAATATTACTTAAATTAAAATAAACTTGTTTACTCTCTAACTCGTTCCTTTCTGTGCATTTAAAACTACAGATGATGAGGTAGGGAGGAAGGGTGGGATTGGGAGAGGTCAAAGGAGGAGGCTACAGCTAGAATACAAGGTGAATAAACTGTAAATACTAAAAAAATAAATACATTAAAAAAATACAAATAAAATGCAAAAAATACTACAGATGATTTTTCCTTTTACTATTTATTTCCATAGTTTTAAGCCTTTAGTATCTTTTACATCTATGTTCAAATTTTAACATTTAAGGATCTGTTTTTTACTATTCTAGATAGTCACTTAAAATTAATGTCATGCGGAGGCAGACAGACCTCTGTGAGTTTGAGACCAGCCTGATCTACAGCCTGGCCTGGGACAGCCAAGGCTACAAAGAGAAATCCTATCTCAAATTAAAAAAAAAAAAAGGAAAAAAAAAGAAAGGAAGGAAAGATAAGAAAAGAAAGAAGTTAATGTTATAATTAGTTTCAAGTTGATGTACACCTAGAAATACCTGGGAAAAGAAATTCCTAATTGAGAAGAATGCCTCCATAAAATTAGTCGTAGGAAAATCTATTGGGCATTTTACTGACTCATAACTGACATGGAAGGCCTCGTCCACTTGGGACAGTGCCTGTCCTGGAGAGTTGGTACTGCATCGTATGAGGAGGCCTTGAAGATCAAGCCAGGAAGCAGCATTCCTCAATGGCCTCTGCTTCAGTTCTTGCCTCCATATTCCTGCTGTGAGATTCCTTCCATGGCTTAAGTTACTGATGGAGTATGACCTGAGAGTTTTATAGTGAGTTTTCTTAATTTACTTTGTTCTTGGAGTTTTATGATAGCTACAGAAATTGTAAAAAAAAAAACCAAAAAAACAATTATCTTAAGAGGGCATTATTACATAGTTAGTATATGTGATCTCTAAACATTGTTTCATTAATTAAAACATGTAATGCTTAAGGTAAGTATGTCACCATGTCACTTATTTATCCCAGAGCTGGTGGCAAAGGGCATAGTGAGTTTCTAATACAAGTCCGTGAAATATGTGGAAATTAATTGTTCTTTCATGTTGTGAATGCAAAGAGGAAGGATAAGGGTGTGAACTTCTGATTGCCTTTTTGGATTCTGATAATGATATGAATTTTGCTTTAAAAGCTAAATAAATGCTAAGCCAAAGCCTCAGTATTTTCATGGCGTAAAGACAATCAACTATGTCTTAGTGAACATAAAATGCTACTCACTCGTCAAGTCGATTCTCCACAATGAGGTTTTATTTTGTCTTCTGAAGGCTTATAGCATTGTCTGTTATTGATTTCTGTCTGCAACAACCCAATGCCGTTTTCCTGGCATTAAATAATAACAATGACAGCAACAGATAACAAAGTGATCCATTCCTTTTAATATCAGAATACTCTGAAGGGAATTCAGACATTCAGTGGACAGCTTGCTGGAGGAATGACTATATAATTTATTGTTCCAACTGAGACACTACTGAGAATGGATGTGAGTTCTATTAGCAATGGCCCCAGAACCCTGTACGAAACAGTGGTGATGAAGACAGCTAAGGCACATGACTGTCCTCATACTAGAATTCCGTAACTTGCTTCTGGAGGATTAAGAAAGATGACAAGAATATCATGAATCTTACTCCCCCGTGCTCTACTTTCACAATCTGTTTCTTGGAAGCTTTGTAATTGTCATCAGGAACTGCACACATGAAGATTCCTATCCTGCAGCAAGGCAGCACAGGCATTTATCTCGTTTTTGTAGCCTATAACACAGTACTTTCTAGTATTATATGAATGCTCACTTTCTTCTTTCCCATTATGTATTTTATGCACAATTGATTTTTTTTCTAATGATGTTATTCTCATTATTCATAATTCAGGATTTTAGCATTTTTCCAAGTAGCTGGAGTGTAGTGCATGGTATATTACTCACAAGAATTACACAGGCTAATGGTCCTGTGGTGGTTTTTATACAACTATACATATTCCCTGAGTTAGTATAATTAGAATTATTATAAAACATGTGTATATACTACAGATTTTTTTTGCCAGATTAAGTATTATTTAGCTCTTATGCCGTTGGAGGAAGTCACATTTAGAAGCCCATTTTGAACCAAAAGTACTCTTGTTATATACAGAAGGCAACGATTTTGTGAATAGTTAGGTCTAACACCTGATAATAATAGTGATTCATGTCTACCCCTTGAATTACAGTAAGTGCAAGAGCTTTCTATAATAGCAGTTTTAAGTCTGTCCCTTGAATATTATAAGAATTTTAGTAAAACCAGCAGAGTTATGGATGTATAAACAAGAAGCATTATTTGAAGATCTCCCAGAGTTAGCAAAATTTCTTCAATTGAAGTGATATCCCATGTTTTAGATGACAGTTTACAAACATAATATTTCAAGAGAGGTTGTGGGAATCACTCTAATTTGAATTAATATCTTTATTAAAACTGAGAGATCATGAGAGAGTCATACATCAAGTAAGAATCAGAACTCAGAGATGTTGAATGAGAAGTTTCACATAGTTGGTTAGCAACCTTCGTCTTTGCCTGTCACAGAATTGGGAATATTTTATGGTGTAGAGGAAGACTCAGATAGTGTTTCCTCAGGTAATATGACATTCTTTTTCTCCAACAAGAACTTATTTTGCTCTAATATTGGAGAGAGACTTGTCAGTCCTTTGGCATAAATCCAGTTCCTCAGTTCCTATGAGATCACATCAGAACCATTCCATGGTATCTTGGACCTCCTATTTTCATCCCTCTTCTCTGCACTGTTCTTCAACCTAGACTCCCTGTCTTCTCTCAGATAAGATCCAACATTGAATCGAACAGTTTTCATAAAGATACACTTCATTTTCACAAACTCATCATTGTTGTCACCTAGTTTGTTTAATTAAGTAATTTGTTGACATAAACAGGATCTTTGTCCCAACAGAAGCTGTAACAGATGGATTCTAAAGCCAAAAATAAATGTTAACCTGTCCCATGAAAGGTGTGAAAAAGCATGTTTAGAAACAAATGTGGCTATATGATGGTTTTTATAAATATCTTGGAAAACATTGTTTAGGCATGTATCAAATAAGTAAATGGAAAAAAATAACAGTGAGGCAAAAGAATTTAACCCCCAGGTATTATGATATATATATATATATATATATATATATATATATATATATATATATATATATATATATAGACTGCGAGTTCCCAAGATTAATGGTGTAACATTGAAACGTGTTGTAATATGTAAAACATGCTTGTCCAAAATGATGGATACAGTCCTCAACAAATCCCAAATGTAAATATAAACATAGAGTATTTGATAATCATGGTATGATATAACTGTATATGTGTACTTAAGCATAACTATGTCTGTTATGAAATCAAGATTATCTGAGTTTGGTCATCTATACAGGGTTCATTTCCTAGAGAGTGTAATGATCAAGATTTTTCACTGATCTATTTTATTATTTTGGTTGGTACAATTCTGGATTTGAACGTCTAAAAGCTACTGTAAAATTCAATCATAGTTGTCTACTCTTCTGACAATATTTGAATAAACAATTTTCAATAAGCGAAAAATCAAAACTACGGGTCAAGTCTTATTGTGACAAATATCATGCTAGTTCAAATCATTCTGTTTGAAATTTTGCTGTTTTGTACCAGCTGAAATTTTGCTGTTAAACTCTTACAACAACATTGCTATTCTTGCTGTTAAATATGCAGAATTCATCCATAAAAGAGTCCCAAACTTTCTTCCTAAAGAGAATATCATGGTTCAGATCTGATATATAGGTCCTTGGTCTATCCTGTTACAATTTTAATATAGAGTAAAAGGTAGAGCTAAAAAATTTGATGGTTTATATAGGAATATTCAGTTTCCAGAATTGTGAATTGAAGAATCTACTCTTTCTCCAACATATAATTTTGGTACATTTCTTGAGATTCAATTGGTCATAGACGTGCAATGTGATTTCTGGGATCTCCGATCTATTGCTCTATTATAGTCAGTATGTTGACAGATTCTTTTTCTTCTTTAAGTTTTTAAAATCACTTTTTAAAATGAAAGCACCATGTTCTTTGCTTACTATACATTTGCAGTGTGTCCTGATCTTACCATTATCGTTTAGTTTGCTTTAGCTACATGATGTCATTTTGTGTGATGTCACAAAAATTTAAAAAAAAATGTTGTTCCTAGTCCTATGAAGAAGGTCATTTGGATGAGGGGCATGGATACTATAAACCACTTTGGTTTAATAATAACCCAGAATCCCTGTTCAGATGTAGCCCATGGCATCTCAGTATCCAAGTGGGTTCCTTAGTAAAGGGAACAGGGACTATCTCTGATATAAACTCAGTTGCTGGCTTTTTGATCTTCCCCACTTCCAAGGAGGGAGTATCCTTGCCAGGTCACAGAGGAGGACATCACAGCCAGTCCTCATGAGACCTGATAAGCTAGGGTCAGGTGAAAGGAGAGGAGGGTCTCCCCTATCAGTGGACTTGGAGAGAGGAATAGGAAGAGATGAGGGAGGGAATAGGGATTGGGAGGGAATAAGAGATGGTGCTACAGTTGGGATACAGAGTGAATAAACTGTACTTAATATAAAAAAATAAAAGTTTAATTTAAAAAATAATATTTATTCCGTGAAAGTAGAAAAATCACCCTTTCTGTGTTTTCCAGTATAACACTGCATTCAATTATTAGGAATGGATACAGAAATTGTGGTACGTTTACACAATGGAATACTACTCAGCATTTAAAAATCATGAAATTTGCAGGCAAACGAAGGGAACTAGGAAAGATCACTTTGAGTGAGGTAACTCAGAAGCAGAAAGACACACATGGTATATACTCACTTAGAAGTGGATATTAGACATACTAAAATAAACATACTAAAATCTAAGATGCTAAGATAAACATACTAAAATCTATGGTCTTAAAGAAGCTTTATTACAAGGAGATCCCTAAGGACGATGCTCAATCCACATTCAGAAGGGGAAATAGGTTAGACAACTGAAGCGGGAGAAAACAGGGAACAGACTGGATCCTACCACAGACGGCCTCTGAAAGACTCTGCTGATAGGGTTTTAAAGCAGATGCTGAGTCTCATAGCCAGACTTGGGCAGAGTTCAGAAAATCTTATGGAAGAAGGGGGAGATAGAAAGATCTGGAAGGCACAGGAACTCCACAAGGAGAACAACAGAGCCATAAAAACTGGACCAAGGGGGGTCCTGCAGTGACCAATCCTCCAACCAAGGACCATGCATGGAGAGGACCTAAATGCCTGCTCAGATGTAACCCATAGGCAGCTCAGTCTCCAAGTAGGTTACCTAGTAAGGGGAGCAACGGTTGTCTCTGACATGAACTCAGTAGCTGGCTTTTTGATCACCTCTCACTGTAGGGTATAGCCTTTCCAGGCTACAGAAGAAGATGCATCCAGTCCTGATGAGACCTGATAGGCTAGGATCAGATAGAAGGGGAGGAGGACCTACCCTATCTAAGGACTTGAGGAAGTACATAGGGAGAGAAGAAAAACGGAAGGTGAGACTGGGAGGAGATGAGGGAGGGGGCTACAGCTGGGATACAAAGTGAATAAATTGTAATAAATAATAAAGAAATATAAAGAAATAAAAAATAAAAAAACCATCACGAATCTATGATGAGAGAACATTCTGCTTTTCATATTAAAACTACATAATTAAAATGAAGAAAAAGTAGACGCTAGACTGTTATTTCTGGTATGGAAGGGAATGTTTTCTGGATTTCTCTACTCAGTGTGATATCGGATGTATGTGCATATACATATTTGTTTATGTGTGATTCCTTTATGATTCTGTGGATGTTCTCTATACATCTAATTTATTCTATACCTAAGTTTTATGAAATACAGAATTTTATCTAAAACTTTGCAACTACTAGAAATGTAGACACTTTAAATCATTGATATAGGCAGCCTTTTTTTAAAAATAAGACCCCCAAGCCACACAATTATACAAAAATATAAACATATATATAAACCAAACCATACTTATACACATTTAGAATTACAGCAAAATAAGAAGACTTGCACAGAAAAGAAGAAAATCAAGAGACCGAAGGAACAAACAGAACGGGAAGAATATTTGAAAGCTATTTATTCACTTGTTCAAGGATTAATATCCAGAATATAAAAGAATCAACAACTACCAAAACAACTAACAAGCCAACCAACCGACGAATGAACCAACTAAACCAACAGAAAACCCAAGTCTCAAACAGCAATGACAAGAATACTAAACGTAAATAATCCAACTCAACATTGGGGAAATATGCTACAAAAGATAGTTCAGCAGTTATCTACTGCTTGTCATGGTATCAGCAGTCACGTGTTTGGGAATTTGGATGTCTAGAATGTAAGGCAGACAGAATTCCTGGAGCAAGCTGACTAGCCTTACTAGCCATATTGGTGAGCTCTGTGTTCAATTGAGATACCCTGTCTCAATGACTAAATTGGAAAGTAATCAACAAAGACACCTGATATCATCCTAGGATTTTTATATACATTTCACATATTTGCATGAGTACCCTCCACACTCCTACGTTCACAAAAATGCAGATACATATGGACATTTCACATAAACTTCAAAATTAAAGAATCAAGAAAATGATAAGAATAAACATTTCTGCTCAGACATAGCCCATGGCAGCTCAGCATCCAAGTGTGTTCCCTAGTAAGGGGAATAGAGACTGTCTCTGACATGAGCTCAGTGGCTGGCTATTTGACCCCCCCATCCCAAGGGAGAAGCAGCCTTGCCAGGCCACAGAGGAAGACATTGCAGCCAGTCCTGATGAGACCTGATAAGGTAGGGTCAGGTGGAAGGGGTGGAGGACCTCCCCTATCAGTGGACTTAGAGAGGGGCAGGGAGGAGATAAGGGATGGAGGGTATGATTGGGAGGGAATGAGAAAGGGGGCTGCAGCTGGGAAACAAAGTAAATAAACTGTAATTAATATAAAATTAAAAGAAAAAATTTCAATAAGTACATTAAGCACTGCTAAACACTCTTAACCTTGAGGGAAGGGCTGACAAATGATGATGAGAAAATATTTCACCAAAGAAGAGCTATTATTATCAAAAGAAAACACAAAATGTGCCATTGAAGATGTGACAGAAAGGGAAAATTTGTACATTATAGGTATGAATACAAATTAGCATAGCTGTTTTAAAGAGCAATAAGGAAATTCTTAGAAAAAGTAAAAATAGATCAGCCATCCTACTTTTGGATATACATAAACAGAATTAAGCCACTGGACTCTTGTGTTCACCGTGGCAATGTTACTAATAGCTGAAACATAAGACCAACCCAGATGCCTGTAAGCATAGGAATGTTTGAAAGGAATGTGGCATATATATGTGCAATGGAAACAATTTAGGTATGAAAAGAAATAAACTTCTCATTTGCAATAAAGTTGATGGATCTGAAATACATTGTGTTGAATAAAATAAATCAGACAGAAGAAAACTTCCACATGCTTTTTCACCTACAGAACCCTAAAGAATTGATTTGACAGTAGAATAGTGATTTATAGGGGTGGGGTTAATAGATAGAGTTTGGAAACTGGGTACCAAATCTCAGAAAGATAAAGGAATTAAAACATCAATATTCTATAGTACAATGGAGTAACTATAGTTAACAACAATCTATTCTTTGGTTTAATGATAACCAGAAGATATTAAATAATATAAATATAGAACAATAATAAAGAAATGAAATAACAATATTGATTTGATCAGTGCACACTGTATGTATATGCTGAAATGTTCTCTAGCCCCCACATATGTACAATTATTACTCACACATTTTAATAGCAGCCAAAGTTTCAGGTAATTTCACCATTGACCCAAAAGTCAGAAGGCTAGAGAATCATCTGAATAGTACCTAAATGACATAGGAATAAGACTGCAGATATGATTTAATCTGAGGCAGCTTGTTCTTCATCGAGGTTCCTATAGCATCAGGCTGGGTAGAACGGACCTTTCTGATCTAAAAGAGAGAAACTATTAACAAAATATAGCGAAAGGTCCCAGATGAGGTCTTAGGCCAAGGAAGGCGTATATACATAGTCAATGTTAAAGTCCACAATCACCTTTTGGATTGTAGAACTTGCGCTCCAGCCTACCAGGACAAAGGTGTTTCCATGACTCAGCAAGACCACCAGTCTAATCATTTTGCCTAGTTGTATGTATATGGTTCTGACTCCACAGCTATTCTCAGTACAGCCAGCCTTGTAGCAATCAAGGCCTAGAGATTATTGTCTGTAGTTCTCCCATCTGGCTTTTTAATTTTTAATTTTTTTCTGAAGCTCTACAAGTCAAGAATAATGGAAACAACAGCATCTTCAGTGCTTCACTAGACTTGGTGACAGTGGCAGCACGTAGCCTCACAGTGGTCATCTGCCTTCGAGGAGAATCAGGATTTTGGAGCTGTTCCATCCTTTAGCATTATCTTAGGATTTCTGTTTCTGTGATGAAATACCACAATCAAAGCAACTCGGGGAGGAAAGGGTTTATTTGATTTAGTTTTCTACTTTACTCTTCATTATTGGAGTAAGTCAGGACAGAATTCAGATAGGACGGTACCTGGACTGCTGTTTATCGGCTTGCTCCCTATGTCTTGCTCAGCCTGCTTTCTTATAGAGCCCAGGACGACCAGTGGAGGGATGGTCCTACCTACACTGGGCTGGGCCCTTACACATTAATCTTTAATTAAAAAAAAATACCCTGAAGTGTTGCTTACAGCCTGATCTTATGGAGGCTTATTCTGAATTGAAGTTTCTTCTTCTCTGATACCCTGACTTGTGTCAAGTTGACCTAAAACTATCTAGCACAAACACCTAGGTGGAGGTAGCCAAGGCATAATACAATCATTGTGGTAGAAGCAGCAATGTGTTAATGCCACAGAGCTTTACTCCCCTTACACACTTCTAAAGAAATGATGACATGCATGGTATATACTCATTTACAAGGGGATATTAACCATGTTATATAGGATAAACATACTAAAATCTACAGACCTAAAGAAGCTAAATGACAAGGAGGGAAAATGTTCAATTCTGACTCAGAAGGGAAAACAGGACAGACATTGGAAGTGGTAGAAGAGAGGAAACAGGACTGAAGCCTATCACAGATGTCCTCTCAATGACTCCAACCAGCAGGGGATCGAAGCAGATGCAGAGACTCTCAGCCAAACTTTGGACAAAGCGCAGGAGTCTTATGGAAGAAGGGGATACATAAAGACCCAGAACCGACAGGAGTCACTCAAGGAGACCAATAAAGTCAAAGGAAGAAAGAAAGAAAGAAAGAAAGAAAGGAAGGAAGGAAGGAAGGAAGGAAGGAAGGAAGGAAGGAAGGA
>NW_026596064.1:18241788-18347238 GCF_907164565.1 Psammomys obesus
AAGGAAGGAAGGAAGGAAGGAAGGAAGGAAGGAAGGAAGGAAGGAAGAAAAAGCTGGGCCCAGGGGAGTCTACAAAGACCAAAGACCATATATAGAGACGATCTAGACCCCCTGCTCAGGTGTAGCCCATAGAGAGCTCAGGCTCTATGTGGATTTCCTAGTAAGAGGAGAGAAACAGTCTCTGACATGAACTCGGTTGCCTGATCCTTGATCACTTCTCCCTGGTGAGGTGACCTACCCAGTCCACAGAGGAAGATGATCCAGGCAGTTCTGATGGGACCTGATAGGCTACAGTCAGACAGTAGGAGAGGAGGACTTCCCCAATCAGTGGACTAGGGAAGAGGAATAGGAAAGGAAGAGGGGGGCGGGACAAGGAGTTGATAAGGGAGGGGGCTATAACTGGGATACAAAGTGAATAAATTGTAAGTAAAAAAAAAGAATGAAATGGTGACAATGGCTGATATTTATTACCTGTAAGGTCCTTTGTTCCAGGTCTGTGATGAGGACCAGTAAACATATAATGTCTTTGGGGAAGCCTTTTATTGTGCTTGCATATCTTCCACAAAGCCATGCTAAAGTGTGATTCGGCCACATACTTTGTGGTCTTCTTGGACAAGTTTTCTCCTGTTTTCCAGTACAGCAAGGCTGAAAATTTCCCACATAATTACAATCTATTTCCCTTTTTTGTTAAAAACAAAGTCTATTTTCATTTCATTCGTCTTTCTTACATTTTATATCTGAACTTATGAAAAGCTATGCTGTACTTTCAAAACATTTCTCAGAATGTTCTCCTCATGAATTCGACCATAACCCAAAGACTAGAACGAAAAGTATATTCAGTGAATTACTTTATCATCACAGCAAAGATCCGAGATCTCACTCTCACATTTTCAACTGATAGCCATGTATCTACCTTTATCCCATTTCATGATCATGACATACAACCTGGAAAGATGGAGGCTTTGCTGTCTCTCTTTTTTACTCTCCTGAGTTCTGTGTATTACTGACCCAGATGCTCCATTTATGATAGTGGATGCTTCTCCAGAGCTGCTGCAGCACTCTTTCCACCACTGCCAATCACACAGTTCCAAGACCGCCTCTGTATTTCTAGGTTTTTGTATAGGAATCAATTTCATTTCTCAATGTTAGTTTTCCTTTGCTCAGACATGCATGCCCTTAAATGAGGTGGACTGATAGTTTACTTGATGAGGCTTGATCTTTGGGTTATGACGTGAATGTACACAGTAACACGGTATCTTGATGTAGGGTACACACATAAAACAAGCTGAGTGTCAACTAGAGTCCAGCATTTTTTAACTCTTTGTGGCTCCACTCCAGCAACATAATTCTGAACCATTAATAGTTTTGAGATGTGATTCACTTTCTTGGGTCTTGTTCTTGAATGACTTTTGGGCTTCAGAAATGAGTTAAAAGGCATATTACTCACCCTCACAATAGATTTGAAAATTAAAACCAATGCAATATTTGTTGCTATCTTCCATTTCTCCAGATAGGACCATGAGCCTAATAAGGTTTGTCACAAATATGTCTTTAAGTAAAGAACAACTAGAATAATTACCCTTTTTGAAAAAAAAAATCTCAGTTGACCTTATCAGTTGTTCAGACCATTCTCCATGTTTATACATGGAAAAAATAAAGTTCAGAAAGAATACAGCCTATCTATTTTAAAAGGTCAGAAGGATATACTGGCTTTAAATCTGTGGTTTTAAGTACATTGTACCGAGAAATTTTTCCTTCTGCCATTCAAGTAAAATTCCTTTAAAATATTTATTTATTAAAGATGTATGAGTACCTGTATGTCCAGGTACCTCATGCTTGCAGTGCCCTGAGGAGGCCAGAAGAGGCCACTGGGTCACCTGGGACTGGAATGACAGATGGTTGTGAGCTGCCTTGTGGGTGCTGGGAATTGGAAATGTCCTTTGGAAGAGCAGCAAGTGCTGTTAAATTCTAAGCCATCTCTCTAGCCTCCCAGAAAAAAAAAAATACAATTAATAGGAAGCCCATGTATGTTAGCATAGACAAAGCACTGCATCTGTAAGATTAGGGTTGACTGTGATGACCATGAAAGGAGAACCACAACCAAACAAGGGGAATCCACTTCAAAATTAAGTAGATAAAGATGCATCTACTTTCAATCTGAGATCAACAACTTCTTATTGTATTATAAAGTCCCAAAATTAAAATTCACATGTCATTTTAGATAGTGGTGTGAATGAGGTGAAATTATCTTCACCCTCCATTCAGCCATTTCTATCTTCACCTATTTTTTCTACGCTAAATATAATTGTGAGACATTTTTTTTTTCTGAGTGCC
This sequence comes from Psammomys obesus, assembly GCF_907164565.1. NCBI lineage: Eukaryota > Metazoa > Chordata > Mammalia > Rodentia > Muridae > Psammomys > Psammomys obesus. The sequence continues at coordinate 18,244,123 of NW_026596064.1, forward strand.
TTGGATAAAGTAGTGAACATAAAGAGAAGTTGTGCCAAAATCAGTTAACCTCAATAAAAGTGATGGCAGATAAGGGTGATGATTATAAACATTCACTAACACCTTTCAAATGTAAATGTATAGATCAGTGAGATAACTCCTGAGTTATCTGATAATATGCTTTCAGTCAAGACTGCTTTCCTGAGTTTGGTTCCTTGATATTGTAAGGTAGAAATAAAGTACCAACTCCCACAAGTTACCCTCTCTTTTCCACATTTCCCGCATGGCAAACACACGCATCCTGCCCTGCCTCAAATGTAGTATACTTTCTTCAAACAATTATCAAATAATGTAAAAACCATATTAAATGGCATTTCATATGGGCAGTTGAACACTGGCTAATCCTACATATATTTTTTTAAAGATTTATTTATTTATTGTTTATTCAGTGTTCTGCCTACAAGTGTGCCTGCACACCAGAAGGGGGCACCAGATCTCATCATAGGTGATTGTGAACCACCATGTGGTTGCTGGGAATTGAACTCAGGACCTTTGGAAGAGCAGCTAGTGCTCTTAACCTCTGAGCCATCTCTCCAGACAATCCTACATATTTTTAAATTCAGTTCTATTTGAAAAATATTATTCATTAGGATTACTGAAGATGAATTGTGAAACAATGATTCAATTCCCTCGTGTGTTCTGCTGTCAGTCTTTGAGTTCACTCTGGGCAGAGTAATCTATTTATTTGTCCTTGAGCTTCAGTCAAAGTTCTTTATTTTTATAAATTTTATTTATATATTTATTTATTACAGTCTGTTCACTTTGTATCACCACTGCAACCCCCTCCCTTCTTTCCTCCCAGGTCCACCCGCCCTCCCTCTTAGCCCCCTATGCCTTTTTCCTAAGCCCCTGATAGCGGAGGACCTCCTCCTCTTTTATCTGACCCTAGCTTATCAGGTCTCATCAAGTCTGGCTGAATCATCTTCCTCTGTGGTCTGGCAAGGCTGTACCCTCCAGGGTAGGTGATCAAAGAACTGGCCACTGAGTTCATGTCAGAGACAGACTCTGTCCCCCTTACTAGGGATCCCACTTGGAAACTGAGCAGCCAATGTGCTTCCTTTGAACAGGGGGTCTAGTCCTCTCCATGCATGGTCCTTAGTTGGAGTACTGGTCTCTGCCCTCCCCCTCCACCAGTGTCCAGTTATTTTGGCTTTGTTGTTCTCCTTGTGGAGTTCCTGTCCCATCCAGGTCTTTCCATCTCCCAGTTCTTCCATAAAGATTCTGGCACTCTGCCCAAAGTTTGGCTGAAATTTGTAGTCAAAGGGTGGGAACTAGAAAAGATCATCCTGAGTGAGGTAACACAGAAGCAGAAAGACAAAAATGATATATACTCACTTATAAGTAAATATTAGTCATATAATATAGGATAAACATATTAAAATCTATGGCCCTAAAAAAGCAGAACAAGGAGGACCCTAAAGAAGATGCATAGTCCTCATTCAGAAGGGCAATCAGACAGACATCGGAAGTAGAAGACAAGGAACAGGATATGAGCCGTCCACAGCATACCTCTGAAAGACTCTACCCACCAGGGTATCAAAGGAAATACTGAGTCGAATTTCTACAAAGCAAGGATAAAGAACTTGTTCAAACATAAGCCATGTCTTAGGAGTAAGATTTCTCTTCCTAGACCATTAGTCAAATTTCAGTCTGGATAACCAAAGATCTGGAATGTCTTCAAGTTCACAAATTCCCTGAAATATTTTTCTAATCTGCTCTATTTTGGTGGTTTCTTGGGGTAAATCTAGAAATAACAATGAATGCCTGGCAGCTAAGTCTTCTTGAGTATAAACTTGTATATGTGGTCAAATATTTGTGTCTTTATACAAAAAGGACTTTGAAAATACAAATCAGTCAGTGGCTTTGGAGGCTAATAAGAGACTATCACTTCTTTATTGTTGGTGTTGCTGCTGTATGTATTTTTTCTTTTGTAAATTGAGCATAGCTATTTTTTTTCATATGGTATATTCTGATTATGGATTTGTCTCTCTCAGCTCTTCCCAGATCCTATTCACTTCCCCACCTACCCAAATTTATACCTCTTCTTTCTCTATATCCTTAAAATATAAAAGGCATCCACAGTTAATAATAATAATGATAGTAATAACATAAGATGAAATGAAAAGAAGCAAATCAGAATAAGATTAAACATACAAACAGAAAAGAGTCAAAAAAAGAGCAAATGAAACATATCTATACATGTCTATGCACTGAGATACATACATTTGCACACATTAAAAAGAAACCCTAAAAAGAAACCAGAAACCATAATATATTAACTAAGGATCTGTAAACAAACAGACAAAGCATTGTGAGGGAAAAAAGCAGCCTCCAAAATTGCCATTGAGTTTGTTTCCTGTTGGTCAACCACTGTTGGGTATGGAGCCTGTCCTTAGGTGAAGCTCCACCAGAGAAAACTAGTTTTCCTCTGAGAGTAGTTGTCAATCGGAGATAATTCTAGGTTAGGGATGGGAGCCTGTGCCCACTTCTCTAGGAGTCCATCTGGCTTAGACCTGTGCAGGCTGTGAGAATGCTGCCACAGTCTCTGTGAGTTCATACATGTGTTAGTCCCGCTGTGTCCAAAAGGCCTTATTTCCTTTCTGTCTTCCAATCCTTCGGGCTCTTAAAATCTTTCTGCCTCTTCTTTTGTGGAGCTCCCAGAGCCCTGAGTGGACGATTTTGATGGAGAAATCCTATTTCCCAGTAACCTTTATTTCCTTTGTGTCTTCCATTCCCCGTGGATCTTAACAGTATTTCTGCCTCTTCTTCCAAGTTCCCTGAGCCCTGAGAGGAGGATTTTGATCAAGACATACCATTTAATATTGAGTGTTCTAAAGTCTCACATTCTCTGCACATTGTACAGGTGTAGGTCTCTACTTTCTGCAACAGGAAACTTCTCTGATTATGGCTGAATAAGACACTGTTCTATGGGTATCACAGAATATCATCAGGAGTTGATAGGTTTCTGTGTTTCTTTAGCAGACACTAGTGTTTGGTTAGCTTTTAATATGCTCCCTTTTCATGTTTTTTCGTAAGATAAAGATATTCCCTAGTGAGATATGTTGTTTCTTTAATATAAGGAAATGTTGTGTTTTAAATTTTTACTTTACTTTTGTATGGATGGATGTTTTTTCTACATGCACATAAGTATACATCATTTATTTAGTGCTCATGTAAGAAGAGGTCAGCAAATCTCTTGCAAATGATGGATGGTTGCAAGCTGCTCTGTGGGTGCAGGGACTCTAACCCAGGTTCTTTCAAAACGCAGCCAGTGCTTGTAACCGCTGAGCCATTTCTCCCACCCCAAAGCCTAAAGTTTTATTTTTGTTTTCTTTTGTGTTGTTTTAACTTTATTCATCAATCCAGGTTAAGAAAATATTTTGAAGCCAGGCATGGTGGTTCATGCCTTTAATCCTAGCATTCAGGGAGGCAGAGGCAGAATGGTCTACAATGTTGAGCCCAGGACATCCAAAGCTACACAGAGAAACCCTGTGTCAAAAACAAATACAAAAAATAATTTATTTGAAGCCAGATATGTGGATGCATGCCAGTATTCTAGTACTCTGGAGACAGAGGCAGGAGGATCATAAGATTAAGAAAAGTCTGAGCTTGTTTTGAGACCCAGTTTAAAGGGTGGATGAATAATTAAATTATTCATTTATTTTGTAACCCAAGTGACACTCTTTCCTAATTTAATTATGTCTTGTCTTCTATACTGCCAGCTAGGATTTTAACATATGAATTTTGGAAAGGAGAGATTATTTCTTCTTTTGAGTACAAGATAATTTAAGGGCAAGCATTCTGAAATCCAATGAGGTATGTGTGGATTTAGAAAAAGTTCTGTACAGTTGGTTGTATTTCAGTCTTGAACCCATGAGGCTTGGGTGTTTTTGTCTAACTTTGGGCATTTTACTTATTATACCCTGATTTCATCAATTTGAGTTGATGCAGTTGCAAAGTGAAAACTTTTGTTGCCTATGATACATTTATCTACCATTTATATAGAATAGTTAAAATGAGTCTATAAAGAGAAAAAAGCAAAGAAGTTTTAAATTTTAAAAATTTTAAAACACTCTAATTCATACGCATACACTATAACACTAGCTTTGCTAGTAGCAATGATTTAGGGTCTTTGTCTAGTTAACTAAATCAAGGCAGACAACCAAAGAGGATAATTCAATTTTTAAAATCCACTTTGGTATCTATATTATCAAGTTTGGCCATCTGCTTTTATCAGATTAGAATTATTGCTAAGCATTGCTTCTCTTTTCGTGTTGGGTACATACAAATGGCAGTGTTTTCCAGAGAATATTCAACTAAAAACCTACTCCTCTGTTTAAGCAAATAGACCAGTTCTACATTTTGAGTAATATGTTTTACAGTGTGATATAGTTGTCCTTGAATGTCCCATAAGATATGATTGAACATTTGGGGACCATAAATCAGGTTCATCCCAGATAGTATTGTGACATTATAAGCTTATTGTACTAACCGGGTAGAATGATATACAATCAGCTCATCTGTTTGAACCTGAGCTGCTTCAATTACAAGAGAGATGAAAGTCTGGTACCCTGCCCTGGCTCTTTCCTGGTATTTTTTAAAATACTTTTTTTTTGGTTTATACTATTGCTTTAGAAAATTCAGTTTCTTGTGTATTTTGGGTTAGAAACCTTCCTTTGAAGCTCTAGTTGAGATGTGTAGCAAGAGGCAGATATAAAAATCTTTGTGAGTTCTGCAGCATTATTAAGCTCCACATCTCTCCATTGCTCTGATGCTGACATTCCAAGCACACAAGCAGTTATGCAAGAATCGATTTTTTGCCATGGATGGGGTGAGGGGGGTCTGAGCAAGCACCTTGGTCAACAACCAGCTCTGGAGGGGATGTGAAACCCATTATTGATCCAGTGCTGAGAAATCAGTGACTGTTGTATTATATAATTATTGATGGAGCCAGAAAATGCCACCGGCAAAGCACAACTTACTATTTGTTATGCTGGATTGTCTCTCTCTCATCTGTGTCAGGCCACTGTGTTCTGCTCTTGTGTTCCCATACCATGTTTATTTATACTATGTGCACTTAGCTTTCATATTTCTCTTGTGATTCCAGCCTGGAAAATGAACACCGGTTTTGTTCAGGGGCTGTAAAAGAAATAAATTCTCTCCAGACACTCCACTGGGTCCAGGCTGAACAGGGAAATCTGGACACAAGGATGACAGGATGACAAGAAAGATGGAAAGAGTGAAAGTCATGGGATAAGGTCCTGAAAGGAACACTCGCCACCCCTTTCCTTATTTTTCTTATTATGTATCCCAAGTATGGGAGGTACAGGTGGAGAAAGTATGAATGATCACCTTTGAGTAAAGTCACATAGTAGGCCCTTAAGGAAGGGGAAGGTGGGATTGAATCAGAAATCATATGGTGGGTGAATTTGGGGTTTCATTATGCCTGGGTCCATTCCATTCTGTCTACTGCTAGCTCGCGATCTTTTTCCTTTGCTGTTCTTGGGTGTTTCTGATTCTTCTAAGCTAAGGGTGAAGGGCACAGTGACCTTAAAGCTTCTAACAATACCACTAGCTTAGGAATGCTGCTGTTTTGGTAGGGCATTTGTGAGGAGATTAAATCACAAAGTCCTGTCCTCATAAACATGTTAAGATCATTACTGCAGGAATGGGCCAGTTACCACAGGATCAGAATCGAGAGTTAAAACCAAATATAAGATCAACCTCTGCCTATCTCTCTTTTGTGTTCGCTCATGCTTCTGCCATTTCCCCCCTCTGAGGATGATAAAGATAACATGGCCCCTCTCCATATATATTCAAGCCCGATAATTATATTTTTCCAGAACCTGTAACTGTAAGAAATATAACTCATCACTAAGTTACCCAGTCTTGGGTATTCTATTATAGCAGCACAAAATTAAGTAAGTCAGTGTGTCTGCCTTTCATTCGATAGGTATACGTCAAGTTTGTAAACACAGGATACATGTCTACAGCAGATAGAGGGAATGATGAAGAAATCCTGGCTACCATTTGGCTATTTCAATAGACAATTCTTAGGCTACAGGGATGTGAGCGAAGTTATGACATTGAAATACTAAAGGATCTAGAAATGCTGCAGTTGAGAGACAACAGCTGGCTTCTGCTAAGACATGGTCAGAGAAACTTCTACAGCTACATGTAAGGTTCAGTTAAGTCATTTAACTTGTAGGTGCCAGTGAACTCAAGAAGACTTAATTAAGGTGAAAAGTATTTATTAAAACAACAACAACAGAGGGTGGAGTAATACTTTTTTTTTACTTTTATTTTTTATTTTCATTAATCATAGTTTATTCACTTTGTATCCCCCCTGTACCTCCCTTCTCCTCTCCCAATCCCACCCTCCCTCTTCCCCACCGGTGTCCCTCTCCCAGTCCACTGAAAAGGGAGGTCCTCCTCCCTTTCCCTCTGATCCTAGTCTGTCAGGTCTCATCAGGAGTGGCTGCATTGTCTTCTTATAAGGAGGAATACTTTTAAGGCTAAAAGTTATTGAATAATCAGAAGCCTTTCATTAAAAGGTGTGTGTGTGTGTGTGTGTGTGTGTGTGTGTGTGTGTGTGTGTGTCTGTCTGTATTTGTACACATGATGACTGGGAAAACATGCAGGGTGTGTCTGTGCCCAAAGAAAAATTTACTCATTTTAAGTCCCACAGTTGACTTATTAATAAAACTAACCTAACACACTTTTACACTGATATTTTTCTCAGTTTCTAAGCTTTATCAAATGCAAAAGGTAAAAATAATCAACATCTTGCAAAGCAATTGGTCAAAGTTATTAATGAGGCAATTCTTTCTGCATAAGGTACCACTGAAAAAGTAATGAAAGAAAATGTGACAATAAATTACAGTCTACTTTAGATTGTGTGACATTTTTATTAATAAAAGAGCCAACCTCAACGGAAGACATCGACTTTCTGTGCATGGCTAATACTAATTCTTACTTTATGCATTTTAAATCACCTCCTCCTTTACTTTTTCTTTTTCCTTTTTATTTTGTTTTTCTTTTTCAAAACAGGGTTTCTCTATGTAGCCTTGACTGTCCTGGACTCAGTTTGTGGACCAGGCTGGTCTCGAACTCACAGAGCCTCGCTGAGTGCTGGGATTGCAGGTGCATGTCACCACAATCAGTCTATTTTGTGGTTCCCTTGGCTTTTACAGTTCTGGATCGTGCTTCTCAGATAAAGAATACAAAGCTTACTCTTGAAGCACTGAACATGTTAGTGGGACTCCTCCATAGTTTAAAGAGTGAGTTCTTGCATCTTCCCTCAAACTTAACCTTCTTGAGCTCCATGATAAATATGATTTTGTCTTCCAATGCTTTAATTATATCATCAGAAACCAGTTCTTCATTTATAATCTAATTTTAATGTTTCCATCCATTAATTAGTCAAAGACCAGATTTAACTACGCAGTCATTTTCTTAGAGTATTGTATGAGCTATAGAAAACACACATTTCAGTGACTTACTGCTACCAAAGTTTACTAAAGATTCACCTCGAAATGTTGCAGCTAGCAAGCATTCACTCCCCATGGCTGTCCGAGACCATGTAATGGTGTACAAGAACCACATAAGCACAAAGGACCTCATCAAAATTCATAGGTTTTGTTTTTAATAGCAGGAACTGTTCCATGTGAGAAATGAATATATCTGAGAAAAAAAAAACTATATTCTCAAAGAGTAAATAAGTGAGAAATGATGACAAGTGGATTTGGGTTGAAACTTATAATTATCACAAGAGAATTAGCAGGCTGAAAGACAGACTTCTCCCAAACTCTTCGTTTACGCTTCTCCTCTAATTTCCAATATCTTTTCTTCATGCTTCCTCTGGGATCTTAGAAACATTTATGTTGAGCTGTAACAAATTACACCAAGTTATAAAGGAACTTCCTGTATGAGATTCTGAAATATGCTTCTTAGAGGAAATGTGCACATTTTGTAAGCAAGTTTTTATTTTCATATCCCATGACAGTTTTGCCAGAAAATAAACAGACCCTAAAAAGCAAAGGTATTTAAATAAAGTCAAGTATTTCAAAAGGTCCATACTCAGCAGTCTTTCTGTCCCTAACATTCTAGGGGTTTCTGTTTTTTGAAAGGATTCCTGCTTTGACCCAACATGAGAAAGCAACTTTTATCATTTGGATTATAATACCCATAAAAACATTTTTAATTACCTTTGACTTTAGATTCTGCTGTTGATCCATGCTGGGGCTTGTCTCTGAGAACCTCAAATGGGCATTGGTAAGAGGTGTACTGGGCAAATAACAAGCAAACCTAGGGAGACACAGACAAGACAGTAAGATGACTAGTCATACACTCTAACAATATCTGCCACATATAATGAGCATTCCACATTTGGGTCTTAGATAAGATGGGAATGACTCTGGTGTGTATTGAGTTTCCCTGGAAGGAGAGGCCTAGAGAATATCTCACTCACTTAAAAACAACAGCAAACCCACCTGATTTTGAAAATGGTTAGTGATGGCTAGCTATTGCCAATGCTCTGAGAGATGTTGACGTGAGCTTTTATGTTTTATTTTTCATATGTAGGTGTAGCACATCTGTTTTTGGAATGGGTTCCTGCTTTGACCCAACATGAGGAAGCAAATCATACCACGTGGGTTGAAAAACTGGTCTCATTACTTGGAGTGGAGAGGACAGACTTCAAGCCATACTGCTACGGTCAATTGACCAAAATCTGTGCTAGATGTAAAATTATAGTTTCAATGACTGAGAATCCCTTGCAATATCGGCCATTGCATCTCAAAAGAGCAAACACTTTATAAATGGTAAAGTTAACGTGTGCTAGATCTCTATGTCCAAGTCACCAGCGTTTCAGGCTAGAAACTAATGTGTATTTTACAGTGCCAATGAAACAATCAACAAAACACAGCATAGGTTTCAGGTTGCGTTCATGGTTTAGACTGAAAAAGGCCTGAATTCAAATATCTATCATACCACTTAAGCAGCATGTGACCGTTAATAAAGCCATTAACTTATTCAGGTTACAATTCTTTTTTTTTTTTTTTCTGTAAAACGGAATCAATGATCCCTTTATAGGGTTAAATTACAAATTAACATATTTGGAATTGTCTGAGTAGCAACATATAATTTTGATATACCTGCATACAATTTTAAAGGAAAGCTTTCAGCATGACACAATTGATTAAACTGGCATTCAGAGGGTTTATTTAACTTGCTATGTCACAGCATAAGAAAATGTCAGAAAACAGGCTTCAAAACAGGAGTGATGAACCATACTTTGAAATGAATTACATTGTATCTGATTGGATCTGAACACACCATCAAAAGGATTTCGTATTTCATCCGTATAACACCTTAAAATCTGAAAGTACTTGGTAGTTAGAGATACAGCTCAGAAGTTAAGAGCATTTATAGGCCTTGTGTATTTGATTCCCAGTATCCACGTTAGCTCACAACTGTCTGATGTTCCAGTTCCAGTGTAAATGATGTCATCTTCTGAATTCCCTGGGCTCCAGCACATACATGGTGTGTATGCACATGCATGCATTCAATCACATATTATAATACATATATTTTAAATATAAATCAATATTTTTAATGAAAGTATGATTATTGTTTATTCTTGACAGGTTTTTAAGTTTGCCAGGGAAACTAGTTCCCGTGTTTCAGGGTCTTTAGTGGCAAGTGAAGACAGAAATATTGTGGAGGAAGTGAATTCTGAAATAGCTCATGCATGATGAAAGACACAAGCATTTGGTGGACAGAAAAATATAGCATTCACATAAGGTCGCACTTAGACCCTCTCTGTGGTCATGAGAGAGGTTTCCAATAAGGGAGAGGCTCTGAGACTTTGGATTTTATGATAAAGAACATGCATACAAGTGTTTCCTTCCCACTTGACTTTTAAAATGTATTTGTAATTTCAGAGTCTGGGTCCACTGAAGCCTACAAATTTTGATAAGATTGTGCTTCTCTAGAAGATTAAAGTAACATGTATCATATCATCCCTGTCTTACAATTTTTTTCCTGTTTCTTCAATTATAGAGTTAAGAAAAAAAATTGTCTTTGTGCCCTCTACTGTAATCAATAGTTCCACTTACTCTTTTTTTCTTAGGGAAGAGATGGCTTATTTTTGATGCTGCAACTGAGATATTGTCCAGTTTCTACGTAGATTTTTAATCACTTTCATCAAAACTTCCAATATTCAGAGTCTTTAAACAATCCATGTATTGTTACCATTTACATTTTGAGGCTAGAGTGAAGGATTAATATAGTCATGATTTCCACAATGGCTTGGAAAGGATCATAACAAACACACTGCTCATTATGGCCTTGGACATGAAAGAAAATTGACCCATAATTCATCTTAATGCCTTAAATATGGGCTTTGGGTTAGCATGGATCCCTAGATGCTGAGTATATTAGAGATACTATGGATGACTTATACTGATGTCAGAGGGTAAATATTTTAGGCTCTTGGACCATACGATATATATATATATAACAGGTGTTCAGTTCTGCTTTTATAAGCACACAGCAGCCACAGATATTATGGAAACAAATGCATGTGTGGCTGCTTTCAAATCAAACTTTAGTTATCATAGCTAGTGGTCTCTGTTTGGCCCACGAGGCTTTGCTTGCTTTGCCCTGTCCAATAGTCACCTGGAAATTGATCTGACCCAATATTCGCAGTTTAGAGATAAGGGAAATAATGTACAGTGAAAAGATGAGCTTTCTGATGTAGCTCAGTAGCATCATGAAAAAAAAAATGTGAATTGAAGTCTGGTTTTGTGATTTCCACATCAGCAGGGATTCTACTATACCTAACCATCATGCACATTTTTTTTTAAATTAAGTTTTCCTTAGAATTTCCTTTTCAAGTTTTCATCATACTGCTGCTGCTAGTGTTGTTAGTGTTAGAAGGAATGCTCAGCAATAAATATTTATTTAAATGCCAAGGAACTTAATTCTTTAAATTATATTCTGCTGTAGCAACTTCATATAGCCAATGCACCCTAAATTTCAGAGGTTAAATTCTTCCTATGTAACATGAAGTCTTAGGAGAAAGTTTTTGGACAATTTGATTGAAACCCCTTTGTTCAAATGCTTTCAACCGGTGGCTAATTATCCAATATGTGATGTTTGTCTTATCTTAAATGACCAAGGTTCATGTCTTTTTTTTTTTTTTTAAGTCAAGACCGACCAGTGACACATGCGCACACAGTTGAGTGCTGTCTTCAGATAATGTATGCAGCACGTATACATTCATATAAGATAGTCTCTCTTTCCTGTAAAGGAGAGAAATCTTAGGTAACTTTCAAATCTTTCTTCTGTGACATGCAATGCTCTATTTAGATTTTACATTTGTACTTTGCAGGCACCATGGTAATGTTGGTGTTTTCTATTAATCACAAAAGCACAATGAAGTGGTTCTCGGGGCATGGGTGCACAAAAGAACGTAGAGTGCATTTTTGGCCATTATCCAGTTTACTTGGTCAATGTAGACAGTCCATCTAGGTAATTGAGGACCTAAATTGGATTTTATGGCCATAATTATTTCTGTTTGTCTATATACATCCATCAAATTTATCACATAATTGCCACATAGTTTTATTTTGAGCTCTCCTTGCTTAGGTTTATTAAAATGAAAAAAGGACAAGCCTGAGAATGAACCTTTGGGTTAGTTTTGAATAGGTCAATAACTGTTTGTGTGACCTCTGTATAAATTTCTCAACATCTCAGGATCCTTGATTTTTTTTTTAATGGATTTGGACATATAAGAGACTTATTTTGTCTAAATTTGCCTTTGGTTTTAATGATCTAGAATTAGATTAGTAGTGAATGCCTTAATTTTCTTTCTCATTTGTGTTTGAAAATATTTAATTAAACTCTATACTTAAACCTGATTAAGATAGTGAATTTTACTTTATGGGCTTTTCAATTATTTTCTTTTAAAAAGACTAACTTAGGGAATCACACAAGCTGTCTATCACTTTCAGAATGGATGGTTTTATTCTGTGTCTTTAGCAGATGAAATGGCTAAACGAGCATGGTTTTAGTCATTAAGATGAGTAGTTAAGATAGAAGATTGGGTATGTGGTCTATTGCTTCTGACTTGTCTACTGTGACTTAGGCCTGGTCAAGCTTAGGGCTTGACCTAAGCTTGATGGCTGCTCTTCAGTAGTCACAGGTGCTCAGCGAGAGGATGGGCAGATTCCACTGAGATGCCTTGTCTTGAGTAATGAGCTAGCATTACCAAATGAGCTACTTCAAGACATCAGCATTTCAGAAAGCATATAAATAAAGGCTGTAGGGTCCCCGTCCTACAGTGAAGCTTAAGTAATGAAAGTGTCATGAAAGTGTCCGTGCATTGCCAATCTCTTGTAACTGACTTTAACCTAAATCATTGAGATCAGAACCTACAGTAGGATTTCAAGAAAGAACAGTTTTTTTTTCCATCTCTCTAAATTATCTTGATCCCTCCTGTTTTTCATTTCACTTGGCTCCTGACCTTACCAGCTCCTACTAACTTGTTACTGCTTGCCATTTCTGTACTCTCTTAGCTCTCAAACCTGACTAGCTTTTCCCCTGATTGCCTCATCTCTGCTTTTTATTGGCTGCCAGACTCTAAAAGATACTGTTTCATTCTGCACTTTCTGCCGTATGCAATTTTCTGCTCCAGCACTGTAAAATTCAGGGCCCGGTTATATCTATACCTTGGAAATCATTCACTCTCACAGGGGGTGGGATTGTTTTCATGGCCGAGTGGTCATTCATTTGGCCAAGGGCAATTAGAAGAGAAAGATAGGAGAGAAAATGTAAGTGTCAGGAGGTCTAGACACTGGATTTCAGCTGCTCAGAATGAATGCCCCTAAGAGAAGTGACAATATTTTTCTTCTATGCATTTCTTTACCGCATCTCCACTGGAGACATATAAACACTGGCTCTGTGTTTCATTCTCAAGTCACAGGAAGCCTGCTATATTCCTGGACAGTTAATCTGATATTAAAAAAATCTTTGCATTATATTTATCATTCCTTCAATATAAAACTCGATAGATAACGTAAATGTCAAGATTTGCTTGCTGTGGCTTTGCCAGAGAGAAGTATTGAGTCATCTGCTTATACCTTATCATTTAAAACATTTCATTACCATTGTAATTATACTAATAACAACTGATTCTCTACACACTAACAGAAATAAAAGTTTCCAAATATTGTATTAAGGAAAATAGCTAATTCATTTGAATCAATAGGCATGATTATAAACTGAAATATTACAGTTAATTCAATTTTCCAGGGAACTCCAAGTTAATTTAATTTTTAAGGGGAAATAGTCTAGAACAAATATACCTCTGCTGAGAATTTGGGTGATGTTCCTTGTTAAAGTGTAGGCTACTGAGCCAAATACCTTTTCTGTTTTAGTTTAAGGAAATGTAAGGTAGGATTAAAGAACTGTCATTTCTAAACCTTTTTTATTAATGTAGTTTTTATTAATTACACTTTATTCATTTTGTATCCCAGCTGTAGCCTCCTCCCTCTTTCCCTCTCAATCCCTCCCACCCTCCCTCATCTCCTCCCATGCCCCTCCCCAGTTCACTGATAGGGGAGGTCCTCTTTCCATTCCCTCTGACCCTAGCCTATCAGATCTCATCAGGACTGGCTACATAGTCTTCCTCTGCTGACTGATAACGCTGCTTCCCTTACAAACATTTCTTACCAGCTGTTGATGCTGCTAGTTTGAGATCAGCAATGGGAAAATTACTGTGCTAGAGCTGTGCTTATATCTTTCTTAGTAGACATTATTTTATAAATATGTTTATAAAGCAACTCACAAATATTTATAGTAATTTATTTAGATAATCATATTTTTTTTTCTAATAATGATCTCAGTTCAGCTAACACTCAGTTTCAGGCAGAAATAACTTCATTAAATTTGAAGAGTGACTGACATATCCTAAAGATAGAAGAGGCTTGACTTATTCATTTGAATAGTCATTCAATTGTCCTCAAGGGATTTTTCTGGTTTTATTAAGGTGAAATTGACAAACAAAATTCTCTATAATTATAGTATATAGTGTGATTCTTTGATGTACAATATACATCATGAAATGACTGTCATAATTAATGTATTAATTGCCTCATCTAGTTATCTTTTGAAAGGGGCTTGAGAACATTTGAAATCTACTCTCTGCACATCCCAATTATACAAGACCATGTTAATAACAATATTTACTATACTTTACATTAGACCCCTACAGAGGAACTCTTACCTACCATCCTAAATTTTACTGCTCCTCTATCCAGGCTTAAAAAAAAAACACAATTAAAGCAACTGCCTTTTATTCCCATTGCTTAAAATATTTGCTTTAGTAAAAATAACAGAATCACAATTATATCTTGGCTGACATACTATATGTAAATGTAGCTCCTTATTTGCGTGAATTCACCTTTGTAAGAGATCAAATCCAGCTTTGTATGTTTCATCACAGATTAATTTCCTTGCTTTATTCTAGATTAGCATAATAATACTTCCTGATACATGTTTATGTATGTATTTCTAAATATACACACTTATATATCTTTTCAATAAAAGCCCTTTAGTTTCTATGTTTGCTCAGTCATAATTAATTTCCAGGTTAAATCTTATGGTGATTGAAACTACCCACAGACCACCTGTACATGGATCAACCCACATACCATCTGACTTATTTCCTGACTCTTAAACTTGATTTGTGCCTGTTTTCCTCGCGTCTGTTTCCTGAGTTCCAGTTAATCAGGAATTCTGTCTGTGTAGGTAGATCCTTCATTTTCAGTTTGGGTGGCTAAGGAACAGAGCGAGCTGATTAGGAGTCACTTTCATAGGTTACATTAAGTCAAATATGCATACAAGTTCATGCGGAAATACAAAAACCCCTAAAGAAATATGGCATTGACCTAAACTATATTTCCCAGAAACAGCAGAAAGCATAACAATGCTGTCATCTTTCGCTCGGAGAAGCTCTTCTAAATCATTCCCATTAAGAAATGGTGTTTGTTGCCATGGAGCTAGTTCTGGTGCAATAGACTGAAATGACAATGCTTGGTGAAGGAGGACACTCTATATCTTGGGCCAAACACACTCGTACCGTTGTACATCAGAGAAGATTGGGATGAAAGTTTCAGGGGTGCTTGCTGAAATCACAGCATCGTACATGTCCTACCATTGCCACCTGCCACTCTGGGGAACTTTGTTTTAGACCCCATTGTGAGGTAGGAGGCTATCACTGGGGAAAAGGAGGGCCTTCTTGCTGAGGCTAAGACTTTTTAAAATGATTCTGTAAGCAATTCCTCTATATCTGATGCTATTTCATTTTTAACAAATCTATTAGGACTGGTAAAATGAATCATGAGGGTTATTGACAATACATTTTTCCATAGGGAGAGATGATAGTGCTTTAGAAACAGGCTGAAATTAAATTGATCAAGTTAATCAAATTAAAAAATCACAAGGTTAAGCTACTCAAGCTATTTTTTTCATAAACTAGAAACAAGATCATTTCAATCCCTGAACCATTATTCTTTAACTTGGAATGAAATAATCCAGGGGAAAGCAACTTTCTATGTCTCTTCAAGATGCAATTGTGATTTAATACTGTAGCATTGCTTCAGTAGTCTATTATGAATCTATTTGCTTAAGTGACTTCCATCAGTTAGTTCACTGATGTAATTTCTTTAGAACCTCATTAGCAAACATATGTTTCTTGAATGGTTCATATCTTAGTCTTAAAATGTATTATACTTTGTAGTTTAGGAGAGAAATTGTTTTGCATTTATAACCAACACAGTCCTTGGCTGCGATAAATGATTGACCTAGTTACCAAAAATGATGTCAAGAGAATGAGTTAACAGGCATCTCATTCTCTTAGATCTCTCAGCCAATCACTGACCAATCGTAAATTCCAACTGGGTCTCGCACATTCAAATTTATGTTCTTTATCATCAATCATATAGATTCTCATTCCTGTATTATGAAATCAAATGGGAAAGAAAAACAAACAGGTCAAAATTTAAGAATTTAATTGCAGAGATACTCTAATAGAAATTATGTAAATACACTTAAACCAACAAGTGTGTATCAATGAAACATACCGTGTTGATTCATAATACCACATAGATTTATTCTATTTTTGATCTTAAGAGAAACTATGTTCCTTCCCTTTGAACACTTGTGGGTCTATTTGCATATTAGTAACCCTTCCAACATACTGGAAGGGTTTCATATATTCCTTTAGCATATCTTTGCCCTTTATACAGTTTTTAAGGACTTTGTCCAGGTTCTTTATATTACTGACAAATCACCACTGTATTGTACTTCAATGTCCACAATAACTAGTAGAAGTATTGCCAAGTTAAAATATGTATCAAAATGTTGTATAATTAAACCACTTTGCACAAAATTGATGATGGCAATTGATATTTATTATTTACAGATACAGAAAAACACATACTTGTTTCTGTTTAATCTTATCACTGTTTCATAAATATTGTACTTGATCCATCAATAATACAACATGCACTCATTAATCCCAAGAAATAATTAGAAAACATTTATGATAATGATAATATTACTTTGTACAAATATTATACAAACCCATTAAACCCTCAGGGAAGAAATCACAGCTGGCAAGAATGTCTGATACCTGGTCTACTCTAAAATAGATAGTAAAATCTTGATTCTATATTTAATAAAAAAAATAAGCTAAGTAAACACTGTTAAAAACCAGACATTTCTCACCTTGTTCTTAAATTTTAGCTAAGATAGATTGTCTTATAATTCAATCTCACTTTATAAATTATCCCACTTGCATTGATCCATGTTACATGTATATTTCAGTTCTGTATAATTTCAGTGTGTGCTTTGTGACATTTCATAGCTGACAATGGTTTTCAGTGACCAAGTCAAGGCATTTTATTGAGACCTTAGGGTTCACTTTTGTTATTGGCTCATGGGTGCTGCTTCTTTAAGTGTTTTGTTCTGATATGGCATAGATAAGGTGGAATCCTGCTTTATGTTATACTGTTCTTCGAACCTATGCCCATTTAGTTATGGAACTAACTGCCTATGTGGATTGACTTAAGACCTACAATTTAAAGATACTCACCAACTCCACTCAAAGATTTGTAGTGCAAGGGCTAGGGAGATGTTGCAGAATTTAGGATGCTTGTTTTAAAGGACGAGGACCTCAGTTCAGATTTCCAGAATCTATGTAAAACCTGGGTGTGGTGGTGGTGTGTTCCTGAAAACCTAGCCCTCGGTGAGTGGAAGGCAGAGATAGATAAATTCCCCAAACTTGCTTGCTGCAACTCAGCCAATAAGCAATCTCCAAATTCAGTGAGAGCCCTTCTCTCTAAAAATTTAGTCAAATAATCCTCACAACTTTTAGCATCATTGGTAAGGTCTTCATATTGTACATTTTCCTTTCTTCCTGCATAAATCTATTTGTTCTCTCTTTGCACCATGATTCATCTCATGATATGGTTACTCCTGTGTATCTCTCTTGAGGCTAGAGACTAGCCTTCTTTATTGTATAATGCCTTTCAAATACAAACCTCAGTACTAAATATTTTTAGTTTAGCTAAATTTAATGTTTTAATTGATCTGCTTGGGTATTTCACATTTAATAGTTGCAGGATATGCATGCCAGAGAATATATGTTCTGCTGTCTCACAGTAGTTGTCCATATGCACATCTGTGGATATGTGTAGATAAGAATGATGGACCTGGGGCTCACTAGTTAAGAGCATTGGCCTTTCTTCCAGAGGACCGAGGTACAATCCCCAGGACCCAAATGGCAGCTCACAACAGTCTGTAACAGTTTCATAGAATCTGACACCCTCACACAGAAATGCATGCAGACAAAGCACCATTGCACATAAAATAAAAATAAATAAGTAGCTAACATGGGCACTGAGGGGCTTGCGATTGAAGCATCAAACAAAGACTATGCAGAAACTGGACATAGGCCCCTTACAAAGATGTAGCAAATGGGCAGCTTAGGCTTCATGTGGGTTCTGTTTCAAGAGAAGTAGGGACTTCATTGGACAGAGATTCACTTGCTCGATTTTTGAACACTTCCTCCTGAAGGGACTGCCTCTCTAAGCCACAATATGTTGCTCAGTCCTGATAAAACTTGATGAGCAGGGGTAGAGAAAAAGAGGAGGGGGTAAGGAGAAGGGAGAGACTTGGAAAGGAAAGGGACATGGAGCTACAACAAGAATGTAAACCGAATTAAGAAGGAAAGATCCAGAAAAAATAAAAATAATAAGAATGATGGGCTTGGGAAAGCACAGACCTACTACTGAGCTTACCAGTCAATAGATGAGAAGTTTATTAGGGACATTCTTTTCGCGGTGGAAAGCACATTTTCTTGGCTGAGACAATTCAGCAGAGAAATGTCATTGTGAGAAACATTAAATTGTGGCTGGAGGGATAATTCAACTGTTTAAGAGCACTGGCTGTTCTTCCAGAGAACCCAAGTTCAATTTCAGTACCCACATGGCAGCTCACAACCGTATGTAACTCTAGTTCCAGGGGTCCAATATTCTCATGTGCAAAACACCAGTGCACATGAAATAAAAAAAAAAAAAAAAACAAGTTAAAGAAATTTAAAAATGGGAAATATTAAATAAAAGCTACAACTAGGGCTAGAAAGATAGCATGGTATCTAAAGCTGCCTCTACCTTGCCTGGCAAGCTGGATTCAATTCCCAGAACCTACATGGTAGAAGGAGTTCAAAAATTTCAGTACATTATCCTCTGACTTCCTCATAACACACACAGAGAGACATGCACACCATATCACAAATACATAAATAAATAGTAATTAAAATGAAAAGCTAGGGATGAGGGCTGGGATGTTGTTTAGTTCTACTTTGCTTGAGTAACATGCAGGAACTCATGGCCTCAGTCCACAATGGTACAAAAACTGCATGTGGTAGTACAGGACCCCAATCCCTGCAAATTCAAGGTAGAGACAGAGATGGATGTGTTCAAGGTCATCCTCACAATATACCTGAAGGTCAGAATATTTTTATTTCTTAAAAATATTTAGAGAGAGAGAGAGAGAGAGAAAGAAAAAGAAAAACTAGCATCTAAGATGAACCAAACAACAGAGGATCCAGAGGGATCCAGAGCGGCCTAACGTTGAGCTTCACCTCTGCAGTGAAAAGGAATATTCCTGTGTCCGGAATATGAGAAATATTACAAAACAGGGAAACAAAGTAGATATGTTCAGACCAAGGAGCGGTGGGACTCATCACAGAGCCCTTTGCTTGAGGGACCTCACTTTATTACTATCTAACCAAGTAGCTTCATAAGATGCTTTATGTTTGCAGTGGGTTTAGTGATCATGATCATGTTTTATTAATTAATCTTCACAGCTTTTCTCTGAGCTACATCTGCATTATTAGCTCTATTCACAGTCAGGAGGCTAGCATCCAATTCCATTGGCATTCAGGATCCACAGTCAGGTGGATAATAAAAGGTTCTGGTCAGAGAAGGAAACTGGAGCCCCCATACATTGTGACAACATGAAGAAATTAAAACTGATTTGGGATTTTTGCCTTCTGCCTTCTTAAGATAAATTTCAGGATTTTTTTTCTTCCTACTTGACTGCCTCTTTAGATACAGCATGATAAAAATGGGTAATCCCATTTTTATTAAAGAGAAATAACAGAAAGGATGAAACGTGTTACAAACCTGTCATGAGAATCCATTAATCATCCAAGCAATCAAATTGCAGGGCACTGAGATCAGTATTAGCCATTGATGTCCAAAACTATCCACTTAGGCTTGTCACGGGTGACAACTCAGCCATCCTCTCTGACTTCATGGAACAGGCAGGCAATTCTGCCCCAAATGGAAGAGGCAGACCCAGAGAGCAAGGAGTAGGCACTAGCTCTTCGAGAATACTGTGGCTTAAAGGACCCACCTGAACTCATTTCCAGGGAAAATCATTGAGATTTTAAAAATGGAATTTAATTAAAGCTGAAAATAAGCCTTACCGCATGAATGGCTTCAAATGTCTAGTTGGATTTTATTCACTATACCAACACACAAAATGCTTTTTTACTTTGTTGTCTAAGCTATTCTTGCTTTTCCTTGAAAGTATAGCTCAGTGTCATGATACCATCAAGATACTGTTCTCATGAATGTGGTCCATGTTGTCTCCACTCTTTCTGTGGGTATGGTTAGATGTTGTAATTTTCTAATTTGCTATTATTTTGCCTCAGTGTTTAAATACCCATGTATGTTTTGCTTCTTTGTTAAACATATCTTCCTTGCAGTGAACTGTGTCACATATTATTTATATTGTCAATGGCATATAGTGTCAATAGCACAGGATGGTAGCTCATTCTCACTGATCTCCTTCTGGGTGTTTGAGCTTTGAAAATATTGTGGACCAGGGGATGAAGGCATAACTCACCCCATTCCATGTTTAAGCTTAAAGTAATGGCTTTTAGTCAGAAGGCTGGTGATGGGTAAGTACATTACCAAAATAAAGTAAGAGTTAATTTACAGAGGAATACTGAAAAATTTCATTCACTTGATTTCTTTGACAGAAGAGAGCATTGTGACTTAGGAAGCAATTAAAAATAAATATATTAGGGTGCTCTCAAAGGTAGTTTTATCATATGTTACTGAAGTCTTTGTTGTTCCCTTAACAAATGTACACAGTTCAGCCTGGATGCTTGCCAAAACCCCTTGGGAGTGCTGCTGTTGTCTGTCACACCCGAGGAAGATAGCTGTGCCAAGATGACCAGAAGATGCATGGCATATGCAGGCTGCTCTCATTCTGACCCTTCTTGCACCTTTGTCTTCCATGCAAACTGGGGCATGCTGATGTGAGATGCATATAGGAATGGATAAGAGATCCCAGATCTGAGCTGCTCCTCGCTGTAGTTCATCCCAGAGCTTTCCCTGTTCCAACAGGAGCTTGGTCAGTTGTGTAGCGTCAGACTTCCATGGAATTTTAAGGAAGATGTTATTTTGCCTTTTCTGTGTCAGAGTCTCTGCCTGCCAGACTTCTTCACTAATTAAAAGGAACACAGACGGGTTTTGCACGTTTCCCTTCCTGGTAAGTTATTGGCAGTGTTTCTAGTCTTTCAGGTCAGAGTTTGTGGGAACAGTCACTCTGAATGACTGGCAGTTCAAATCACTCCATGATGCTAAGCAAGCCATCATATGAACCTTAACAGAACTGCAATTTACTCAGGTGACACCACCTTTTGTATTCAGGACAAGCAGCCATTTTTTCCTCTGTCTTTTCAACACTTTTAAACACTCCTTACATTTTGGGAGGAGACTGTGACCCTGTTCTTTGCTCTGAACGACTTGTCCTATGCAGCATTTGGCACAAAGTAGATACAGCAATATTGAACTGAGTTGATTTAATTTTAAATTCCATCTCCTGAGAAAATAAACTACATAAGGAACATGTAACCCCACCCTGGGCCAATGAAGCTCAGGATGGGCAACGGAAGTTGGCTTTTCTTTGATCCCTGTACTACACTGCTGAAATGTCATTTGACCTTACTGAATGGGTTTCCCCTTTGCTTTTTTTTCCCCCTCTGTAGTTGCTGTTGTGCTTGGCTATTGGTAATGTTCCAGGCCATCTGTCTACCTCGCCTGGCCATAGATAGTGACATCAGAGATTTTTTTCTGCTCACAGAGGTCATACTTACAGACGGAGGAAGGTCAGCTGTTATAGAACAGGCTCTGAGGAAATGTTGGATGTAGATCTGTGTAGGAAAGTTTCCAAGATATATACCTTTGAAGGGGAGCTGAACAAAGACATGGAAATGAGAACAATGAAAGTCAGGAGAATCAACTGTTCTCAGAGAAGTGTCCCAGGATCTTTACTCAGAATAATAAGCAGATGCCATGTGGGTTGATTCTTTAAGACCTCTGTGCTTACTAGGAACCCCACTTGGAGACTGAGTCTATGGGCTACTTCTGAGCCAGGGTTTTAGGTCCTCTTCATGCATTGTCCTTGATTGGGGTATCAGTCTCTGTAGAGTTCCCACGGCTCGGTTTTTATGGTTCTGTTGGTCTCTTTTGGAGCTTCTATCCCCTCCAGGTCTCCCTCCTGCTTCTTTCATAAAATTCCATTCATTCTACCCAAAGTTTGGCTATGCATTTCTGCCTCTGCTTCAACACCTCAATCAGTAGAATCTTTCAGAGGCCCTCTGTGGTAGGTTCCTGTCTATTCCTGCTCTTCTTCTTCTTCCAATGTCTATTATGTTTGTCCTTCTGAATGAGGATTGAGCATCTTCCCTAGCATCTTTCTTGTTTGTATTACAGCATTATTTCAGAACTGACTGACAGCTTCCCAGGCTCTAGCTGATTCATAAAAAAACATACATAAATTATTCAAAGTATCATTATTACTCTTGAATTAATGCACATACATTTATTTCTATGTCATTCTCTTGTATTTATGTAGTAGTTACTTACAAGCCTCCCACCCTTGGTTCATACTTCATCTTTGTCCTGATGAAAAAATACAGGGCCTTGCCCACATTATGACCCAGTCAAAGACATTTTTTTCCTGTGGAATTTTGAACCCAAACTTTAATCTTCATTGTTGAACTATTATGTTATTAAATTAAAAAATAACAATAAAAAAGACCTCTGTGCTTATGGTGACTGTAATAAAAACTGGTTCTGTGTCTATTTGTACTTCCTGAATGGTAGTCATATTCACACAGCTTAGTATGATTTTTATATAAGTTTTATGAGCTAACCTATTATTATTCCATAACACTAGCCTTATTAACAGCATTATGGCACCAACCTTAATATTTGCGACTGAAGTTCCCTTTTGTCAGTAAATAAAGCTTTTAGTATTGCTGATACACATTAATGCGTGAATGAGTTGCTACTTCCCTTAGGCGCATGTTAATCTCACAAGATGAAACACAACAGTGATTAAACCAAAGATAAAGGCTGCTAGTGGCAGAATTCAAAGAGTCAGCTATTGATCAACAGGAAGGTATTTTTATAGCCTGGGTCCTTCCACGATACTCATCCACTCTCATTACTGACCTGTAGGAAAAACTAAGCTCATGGGCAAAGTATACAGTGCTATATTTATGCTAATGATGGCATGTGTTGGGATACCATGTAACATGGGCCCAACATATACTTAGATCTAAAATTAGTGGACTATTCTGTTCAGCACTGAGTTATATCTTCTTTGCCTCAACTTCTTATCTCAAGGACAATGCTCAGTAAGTAGTGAGTAGATCAAAGCTATATCTGTTTCAGTAAGTTACCTCAGTTGAGTTCCAACAAATCTGCATGAATACTATTTACTTTAGTTGAATCATAGGAAATTATTAACTTTTACCTTAATATTTGTCCAAGGTAATTAACATTCAATTTTTAAATATGAGCTATTTATGATTATGATTTCTAATATCAGTCTCACAAACTATGCAGTTTATTCCATATATTGTTATATATTATACAATTACTGTTTAGGATTTTAGTGATTAATGAATGATTCAGGCCATCAGTATAAATATGTATTGCAGACTGTTCTTGGATTAATGATGTCAGGACTTATCAGGTTATCGAGTATCACTACTCTAAATGCTTCATAAGTTTCTTAATACATGTCGGTATTTTATTTGCCTTTCACACCAATATTCTCACTGTTTGTTGCTATTTCTGAGGCTCTAGATTCTAGCAATGTTATTACATGGATTTTTAAAATATCTTTTGTTGGTAATGGCTACATTTTATTTGTGACAGTGTTTAAACTTATATGGTTTCACTCCTCATGAAACATAAAGAAATACTAATATACAAATAGTTTCTATCAGAAATATCTACAAAAAATATGAATATTAGAGTATGTCTCTTGTCCTAGCTTGGTAACTGTTGATGCAAAAATGTCCTGACAAAAGCAACTTCAAAGGGCAAAGGATTTATTTGACTTTAATTTTGCATTACAGTCTATTATATTGGGTAAGTCAAGATTGCAGAAACTTAAAACAGCTAGTCATTCACATTGTAGATTAGAGAGAGAATGAATGCATGTTTGCCAGTAATCAGCCTACTCTCTAATGTTTTGTATATTCCAGGAACCAAATCTATGGAATGGATCTGCCCACTTTTAGGCTGAAAATTCCAACATCAGTTAATGCCATCATAACAACACTACACAGACATATACGTAGAACAAGCACAACAATCCAATCTAGAAAATCTCTCATTGAGATTCTCTTCTGAGGTGATTTTAGATGATGCCAGTTGGAAGACCATCACAAAATAGAAGAAATTAGATTTGCTTATTAGATATGTCAAATTGACACAAACTAGAGCCTCCTTGGAAAAGGGAACCCCAATAGAAGAGTGCATATGGCAGCATACCTCGGCAGGTAGGCCTAGACTGTGTAAGAAGGCTATCTGAGCAAGCCAGGAGAGGCAAACAAGGAAAGAGCTTTCTTCCATCATCCTAGCTTCACTTCTTCTCTCCTGAATCTTGGAATCCCTGCCCTGGGTTCTAGAGATAATGGATTGTTACCCATAAGGTAAAATATACCTTCTCTACCATAAGTTGTTTTTGGCCATGGCTTTATCTCAGCAACAGAAACCTAACCATACTAGACACGATTTCTATAATGTGGTCCCAGTCTCCCTGGGAAACACTGAGACACAGTGAAGTTCAGTCTCAAAAATCTTCTTTCTAAAGATCATGAAGCAGGCTACTAGTTCTCGGTTCTCCTGTGCCGTTAGCTAAAAGCTGTTCTTCAGAGCATCAGCTCCTTAGCACGTCTAGCCTGCCACATAGAGATCAGGAGAAAACCTTCCCATGGAGATTCACGTGGGCGTGCAGTAGAACCGTGCAGGCAGCTTTTGAAATGGCATGCCCCAAATAAACATGGATTTGGCAATGACATACGGTATAATCATATACAGATAGAAGAAACTGGCTATGTTAGGAACTTGGTGCTTTGATTATTCCTTATTTGAGTTCAGATGTCCTTTGTGGCTAATTATTTCAAAATAGTTAGAAAACCCTACATTCCTGAACTGTGTGTGACCACTTCATCAATTCTGTTTGTGTTTTTCTCTTATAACTTCATGGCTGATTTCTGATTTTTAATGTGAATATACTGAACAAGTAGAAAGTTAAATCAGTTTTAATGCTGAGAGTCCTCAACAAAAATTTGTCAGTTCTCAATGTGGTGTCCTATATACAGAAGCAAGAGCCATGATCTTGTTTACATCTGACAGGTGACTTGCACATATCCCATAATACTCAGCTTTTCACACTGATGTTCCAGGTGTCAGTTTGCATAATGTCCACTTGAGAAGCAGAGAATTCTTATTTGTTTGTACTCTGCCCCATTATGGTTGCATGCAGTGACATTCTGTAAGCCTCTTTGCTCTCTACCCTCCACGTTACATATGATGTGTCTTAGGCAGACAAGCCAGCTTTTCATACACAGGCAGCAGATGTGATTAGAGGGAAATCTAATTTATCTGGAGTACTCTAGAAATGGAAGGAAATTACTTCACGGCAATATTTGCAAATGCATTCATCACAGACATCCAGACATCCTAACACTGGCAGATGATGGTTTTGTGATCTCAATGTGGTGTGTTTTGAACTGTTCTTCTAATGGGCTACATAAATTTCTTCCTTTTTATGCTTCTCTGTTGTACTTAGTTTACTAGAAAAGTGTGTGGAGTAAGGAAAGTTGAGAGTGGCACAGACAGAGGCTTTTGTTTCTAAATAGTCTTTTTAATCTGTGTAGCAAAATTCCCTGGAATCCTTGTGAGGTTTGTCTAAGCATGGCTGTTTTTGGAAACACTATAAAGAATTCGTTGTTACCTCTTTTCTCTTCTTGCAATTGGTTTTAGATCTCATGTCACCTTGAATTTATCAATTTGTTCATTTCATTTGAATTCAGAACATTTGATTGAATGGTATATTAGGGTGAAGACTGTGTATTCTCTGGATATTTAGTCTCTTATAACTTGCTTACCTGCTACATATATATCCTCAGGATGTTAAGGAGGAAGATTCAAGGGAAGAAACAATAGAAAAACAATGTTGATGTGACCTTAGGGATGCATATAGGTGCAATTTTGACGTTATGAGTAAACAAAGTAAAAGATGAACTCAGATTTTAAAAGCAAAATAGAAGAGTGAAACCATAACTATAAGACAGTCTATGGAAAACAGGATCTCTCTGTAACACAGGCATTTGATGTCAGGAATGTAAAATGGCACTAGCCTGTTGGTTCTAGAGAAAGTATACCTCTTTCTGAGGCATTAGGCAAATTTCTTTCTGCTATTTCCTTGTTTGTAAATGGAAATGTTCACATTAAAAAGCCTCCCAGATCATTTATACTGACCTGAAGCAACCTTAATCTTAAGTGCATGTGAGTTTACACTTTGTTTATCCTATTGTGTTCCTGTTTATTCCCATTTCATCCCTCTCTCGACCACAATAATGCAGAGGTTAGCAATGCTAATATAGACTTGCTTTTCTTAACTATAACTAGCAGGATATAAAACATGATACAGTATGAGCCAAAATACTTACATGTCAGGTATAATTATATGTAACAAAGATTTCAGTGTACAAAGGAGAATGTATTATTGCTAATACATTGTAAGGCAGGAAATGAATATGACTGATGGAGATCTATTTATAGCATCAAGGTATAACCTGCTGCTATGTATTTCATTTTTGTGTTTCATCTTTCTTGAAGAAGTTTCCAAGAATGTTTTAGAATGGTAAATAAATGAATGCCTATAAAAATAATATCTCTAGGCAATTGCAATATCTGATGCAAAGAGTATCTACCGTTTGTGAATGTTAACCACAGCTGGCTTCTTCTGAAAATGTGTATAACAAAACCCAGAGGCACTTAAATCTGATCTACCCAATGGTTTGGGGACCAAATGGATAGATGCTTTCAGCTTACATTTAATTAATACATAATAAATTTAGTGGTGCTCAATTTTATGTTGGATGAGGTGGATCAAATCCAATTTTGCTGTTTTCGTAACAGTTTGGAAAGCTTGCTTTGGGGAAGCAAGGGTGAGAATGCTAAATGGATATAAAAAAATTACACTGTTGCTTGTTTTCTTTATTTTTCTATACCGCATTAGGTGTGATAGCTACATTTGAAATCTATACTTTCAAATATTGTTAAAGAATATAACATATGTACACATTTATATCCATAATTTGAAAAGCAAACAAGATCCTAAATAAAGAACAAGTCATAGAAATGTCAAAACATAATGTATGCTTCTCTCAGCTATAATAACAATAACAGACAATATGAGTTTTATGCTAAGAATAAAGGTACTGAAGATATCACATCAATATATATTAATATTTTTTAATAAATTCATATTTTGTTTTCATAATACTGACTATTGAACACAACCAAACAAATAAAAAAGCAGATGCTAGGAAAACTGCTCAATATTTATTTTATAAAACCATAATTTTTTTTTTTTTTGGAAACTAGTCAGAGAAGACAACATTTTATGTTAAATATGAGATTGCTATCAAAAGACAACACACACTGGATCCATTTAACA
This sequence comes from Psammomys obesus, assembly GCF_907164565.1. Classification (NCBI taxonomy): domain Eukaryota; kingdom Metazoa; phylum Chordata; class Mammalia; order Rodentia; family Muridae; genus Psammomys; species Psammomys obesus. The sequence continues at coordinate 18,271,798 of NW_026596064.1, forward strand.
CAGCTTTTACCGGGCTGTAGATGAAGAGCTGGGACCTTATTCATAAGCAATTATTAGCAATCCAAATAGATCCTTAGGATCCTGATCCTGCTGATATATGTCAGTGCAGAAATAGCTCAGCATATGAAGCAACAAAAAATGCTGTTCTTGTCGGTGGAGAGATACGGCCATACACATTAAATCAGAGCAGATGGAAACATGGAGAACCTGAGTTTATAATGGTAGGACTTCTGGTCTACCTCCCTTCCAACTCTGAGACACTTATGACCTTGAAGGACTTGACAGCGGGAACCACAGCTGAGCTAACGTATGACTGTGTTCCTGTGCTACACTGGGCATCAGGACACTGGTGTTTATTTATTTGTTTGTTCATGTTTACATAAACTATTATATACATGTATTTGTGACCTTGTACAAGCCACATCACTTTCATTCTGTGTAGTTTTATCATTAGAGAGATGAAAATTAGAGTATTTACTCTATTGTACAAGAGGACTAGGAAAATTCCATAACCTCAACCTCATTCTTCCTCAGCCACTAGGGAATAAATATACATTCATTTGTCTGAGGAATAAATCACCTTCATTTGCTATTTTGAACCAGGCTTATTTTTAGTCTATAAATTGAACAGTATGATTTTAGGAGAGGACTTTGGCCAAGATACTCCAACATACATTTTCCAGTGGATATCAAGTGAAACTTAGGGGTAGAAAAAGCATTGGGGTGCTAGTGTTACATCCAAAAGAAGAGAAGTGACCACATAAAGTCAGCATGATGATGACTGCCCCTTATATTGTATCTTACAGCACATAACTGAACTTTCAATACGTCTCTTTAATCATCTTTCTTTGATCCCTCCCTATAACTACCCAGTCAAAGAGAAAGACAAAACTAAATTATCAAGAATTGGACCAAGAATAGAAGTCATGCTGAAGGAAAGGACAGAGAAGTAAGCTGTAGGAAGGCAGAGCATGGCACAGCTCACTTGGTTTTTCCCTGCAGAGAAGGGGAAACTACAACCTAAGGATTATCAACCACGTGCTGAGTGCTGAGCTGAACATATGATTTGCAATCAAAATCAGACCTATCAGACAACATGCTGTTCACAAATGTCCAAGGCAGGGTTTCAGTTATTTTATTGAAGCTAAATCTGGAAATGTCAGGGAAAAAGACAGGCTCCTTGTATAAGAACCATGGGACTTCTCACTTGAGACTGAAAAAAAAATATCAATTTGCAATTGACCTTTCAGTGCTAGTCTGGCCTTGGCCATTCAGGTCATTCCAGGACTCTGATAGGCACACCATGAAGGTGGGAAAAGGGGGCGGTGGGGATAAGAAAGTGGAGGCTTGGATAAGTATTTTAAGAGCCATTGAGAATAAGCTTTGTAAGCTCAGAGGGTGGGTGGAATGCAAAGATAAATAAAGGGTAAGGGAAAAAAAAAGGAGAAAATAAAGGCCACGTGTTGATGAGAGACCACATTTGGCAGTGTGGTGATACTGTGGTTTACTTGCTTCCCTGGCATGTGTAAGCAGACACCAAGTAACACTGAGATTACCCTCCCACTGTGTTTACAGCTCCGTGGGGGAGGATGCCATTTTCTATTCTTTGTCACTACCTTCTTTATTTCTTATTTCAATTTTTTTCCAGTCAGGTATGAAAGCCCAAGGTGCTTTGGTACTAACTTAAGAGGTTTTGATTTATGGTCTGAAGCCGGGCTTTCAAATTCCAGAGGCACTTGCTCTCTCCCACCCATTTACTACTTGGAATAGTAAGTTCACTATTTTGTGGATTTTTTTTTCTAGTTCCAGATGAATGACTTTGACCTCCTCTGTGCATTGCCAGAGAATTGGAAAATACAACCCAAATGAAATGAAAAAAAAAACAGCACAGGGAATTTGGAATAAAAGCTGATGAGTGGAGACACAGAATGTTGCACACTGCAGAAGGAGGTCTGTACCAAGCAAGGACAGGGTGATGCAAAGATCTTAGGGCCAGCAAACACACTCACATTTGGATGAAGGTGAAGGAAAGACAGATAGCAGTGCTTTAAGCCAGTTGACACTTTACATTTGTGATGGACAATGTTGCTATTTTCAAATGATTGGTGTTTATTGTGATAAGCATTATTAAGCCTGGGTTCTGCCTTCACAAACACACATGTGGTATGTTCTGTTAGCGTCTTAGGACGCTAGTTAGGAAAAGAGACTTGGTCAAACTTTATGAACACCATGAAACTTATTTTTTTTTATTTTCTAAGATGTCTGAACTCTTCTAAACAAACATTTTCATAAATATTTGATCCTTTTCCTTTATCCATATGTATATATTTATAAAACCAGATGCATTTTTGTAATGAAGCATACAAAAATACATCCTTATATCCCTAATACACAAAGCCATAATAATGGATTGAGGAGGTGTTAAGAACTACCTAGCCACTGATCTGTATCTAGGGCATAAATTGTAATGTAGCAAGTATCTTAAACATTACATCCTACGATAAATAACCCATTTTTATCTTTCTTGAGGAGTAAGAGATAGCAAGTGCATGATATTGCTAAGGTCTTTACTTTTATAACTTCATTTATTACAGCTCCGTGCATTAAACACATGGAGTAAAAACACTTAAAACGATCCAGTTTCCATCTAAAGAGAAAAATGTAGTAAGCTGTGATCTGGGTTTCAGGCAAGATGAGTCTCATGTGAGCAACACATGAACTTAACCTTGAGGATAGCAGGCATGAGTGAAAATCAATGTTCCATTGTTGAATAGGTGTGTTAACTTGTACAAATCACATGTCCTTTCTTCTTCTATCCACCCAGTCCCTAAATGAAACTGACGATAGTGCTCAAATCAAATAATCCTTAAAATGTTTACACACAACCCATGAATTGTTGAACAAACCAAAAACATTTACTTTTGATATTATATTAAAAGAGTATATCCATAGTATACATAGTTAAAATTATTTTACCACTAGCTAAGACATTTCTTCCATATTCAATTAATCACAGCTATGCTCTCTATACATATGCCCAGTGACTATTCCCAGGAGAGCCAGCATGGGAATGCACGTGTCACAATTTCAAACATAAGGTACAACAAGGTAAGTGTGTCCCAAAAGAAGGCCATTTGCCGAGGGACCTTGCAGTCCAGCATTTCCAGGGTGAGTTCATCACAGCTGGAGTCCAGACCTCAGCATTGCAGGTCCCAACTCTTGGTCTGGTTAATGTTCAAAACTGATTATTCAAGGGAGATGGCTTGTAAAAACTCAAGCATATAAATTGGAAAGTCACTGTATTAATTTACAGTGAAAAATATTACAGTTAACTAGACGAGACATTTGCATCAGTCTGACCAGTGGATTACATCCCTGTGGACAGCTATGAAAGGATCCACAGTAACAGAAGGTTATTGGCAAAGCAGGATGCTTGTTTCAGATGCTTATTCTCATCAGGTTCTAACGGCAGTACACATCCATCTCTGTCTTCATGCGTGAGTGTGATGAGGTTCTAGCCATCAACAGCATGGACTCTATAATTTTCCTTTCTCTGTCATGCCATGGCTAACCAACGTGTTCCAAATTCTCCTTAACTCTTCAGGCATTTGAATTATCATAGGAACGCTTGCTGTGGTCCATAATGTATCGCCTCCTCATGGCAATAGAGCATGGTCTTCACTTGTTTGATAGTTTTAGAAGGCATCTTTAATCCTGTGTTTTCAAGTACTTCTGTACTTGTCACAACCCACTTGTTCAGTACATATTCTAATGTTACCCTGGCATCATCTGATTCAGTCTAGCTGCAATTTTTCCATCCATCCATGTAAATTAAATTCTACTGAATGAACCTCCTACTCTCTACTAAAATCCATTAAGCCCGTGCTTTAGCTGTCATATCTGTCAGTGTTGCCAAAAATCCACCCCATAGGATGTTACAGCTTCTATCAACGTATTTAAAATCAAGCATGTCTTAAGTGATATGTACTATAAAGACTTCATATTTTAATGATAATTATAAAATTTATAGAATTATTAAAATTATGATACGTCACTAACGTTAACAATGTTAATAAGAGCCAACCACAGCGTTGTCCTTAGCAAAGCAAACGTTCTACTTATAGTTCAGCAGAATACGGATGTTCTAGGCATTAATTGCCACTCTGAATTCACTTCCTTCCTGTCAAACCCCTTTCAAATGAACTGCTGTGTGGCTGGGGAGTATGGTAAGTATATAGTAGATCCACTCCTTTTGTCCTTAAATTTCTTTGCCTTGGATGCTTGTGTTTATGGTATTTGCCCTGGAATCATGACTCCCTTTACTCACATCTGTTCAGAATTGACTCCTGTAGATTTTATGAACAACACATTTGTGATAACATCTGCTCATACTCAATCCCCTCACCTTGCTTTGGTTTAATCTTATTTTTGGAAGTGTTCACTTTCTGATATGTAGGTATACACACACATACGTACACACAATTATCTTTTGAAATAGAATATGTCTGTATCCTATGATATAGAGAACAGCTGGTCTTGTTTACTGACTAGTGTATGCAGATAATAGTTTGCGAATGAAGGGTAGACTTGACAATATTTTTATTGTCAATAGAGTTTGTATTTTTCCATGCTGTTTCACTTTTCATTCTTGCCTAGAGTGTTGTACAATAATATAACCTATAGAAGTTGGTTCAAGTATGGGTATCAAATTTGACTTTCATAAGCTGTGTTATTTTGTTATTATTTAGGTCTAGCCAACCACCTGTTTTACAGCTTGCTTATGTTTATACTTCACAAGTACAGAATAGATCTTTTTGTGCCATTTTACATACTCTATTTTTTCTCATGAAATGTAAAAATGGTGTAGGTGTACTTCAGATAACCTGTAAGAAATTATATCACAATCCTGTCACCCTTTCCCAGTGGTCCATATTCTGCTGTACCTTAGGTATTTTTTTCACCATTTCTTGCCACTGCTCTTTTTATCTTACACCAGGCAGGATCACAGCCTTTATGCTCTTTAGACCGGAAGTCTTGTTATAATATCTCATAAGGTATCACACTGAATATGTATGGGTTTATAACAGTGGTCCTCAACCTGTTGGTCACTACTGCTTTGTGGACTGAATGACCCTTTCAAAGAGGTCTCCCAACACCATCGAAAAACAAAGATATTTCCATTATGATTTATGACAGTAGCAAAATTGCAATTATGAAGTAGCAACAAAAATAATTTTATGGTTGCGATCACCACAACATGAGGAACTGTATCAAAGGATCACAGCATTAGGAAGGTTGAGAATCATTGCTGTATAAGAGTACATCATTTTTCTGTAGTGTGGTGTGTATGCAAGAGTGCATGTGTGTGTCTGTTTCTTAGGACTTACAAGTGAATCCATTGGGCATTGGCTTTATTATATGACACAACTCATTGCCATTTCTCTCTCTCTCTCTCTCTCTCTCTCTCTCACACACACACACACACATACACACACACACACACACACACACAGAGAGAGAGAGAGAGAGAGAGAGAGAGAGAGAGAGAGAGAGACTATAGCTCCTAACTGGGCAGTTTGGTGTCAGTGTTATAGTTTGGTCTCTTTGCTTGAATTACAGGCTGTGCATTTAGAAAAGATACATCTCTGAAATGACTTAAACCAGACAGCTCTGTGTGCTGCTGTTGCAGCTTCTCAATGTTATGTAGAGGATTTTCTTGCTTTGACCCTCTCTACTGTTTGTGATACAGTTGCCATTCATTTTCTCCTTGTCTGGATGAAAGAAGCAGGATTTTAGCAGGAGTCAACATTTTGCTGATATGCTTCTCAAGACTTTACCTGATGACCTAACTTTCCTTCCCGCATGAAATAGATTACCTATGTGGAAAGCTGTTTTATTTTGAAATTGTCATGTAAACATTAGTAATCCTGAGATTCTATTTCCAGATATATTTCTTTACATGTAAGAAATGTGTACTCTTTTCTTGGTAGCATGTATGATAAATGTATTAGTGTGAATGATATCATGATCAACATTTTGTAGATATATGTCTCAGGTCTGGGATGTAAAGGACAAATAGTCACAGAGAACATTTTTAGCTCATAAAATTTGAACAGAATATTTCCTATGATACAACGTTTAAATCAGTAAGAATCACATGAAGATGATTGTGATAATTATATAACATTCACCATATTCTTTCTATTTAGTCAGGTACGATTAAATGAAGCACAAAACTGAAATGGTCATGACTATTATTATAACCCTACATTGAAGTTTTTAAACAGAGAAAGAAGGATGAAACAGTTTCTGTGTCTATAGAATTCCTCAATAGAGGAAAATTAATATGCCTCTATTTCCATCTTCTTCAACTAGTAAGTGAGACTGTTCACTGCTAGTTATGCAGTTCTCCTCTATAACATTAGCAATATTATAGCCATAGTGTATTGTGGTGGTCAGACAAATAATGAAAAATAATGTTTAGGACTTACTATATGCCAAAGAGATAGTGCATACGTCTTTTCATGGTCTTCCAGTCAGTACTATATAAGATTGATAATAAAATTATTCTAATTTTGGTTCAGTGAAATGAAGTAATTTGCAAAAATTTTTACATTATTCAGATGAGGTATCTGAACTCAATTCTATCCAATTCTCAGTCAAATCTTTTTAAAGATCACTCACCAATGATTTATTCAAACTATTTAAAGTGATTAATAAGGACATGTTAATTGTTAAAAAGAGTGGTTGGGCAGGTGAACAATGAGGGTCAGAAGTAAGCATGCAGCTCACCTCTGCTGGCTGTTTCCTAGGTGGAGGAGAGTGTGGGGAGAGAATGATGATGAGGATCAGGTATGTGGTGTGGAGATCAGGGATGGAGAGAAACGTCTGTTAGAAAGACCTGAAATGCGTGGAGGCCATCTCTGTGAGAGAGGGAGCTCCTGGAATTCTATGGGGGTGACCTTAGCTGAGATTCCTAGCAATGGAGGGATATGGAGCTTGAAGTATCCACTCCCTGTAGCAGGTAGGGAGTAAATTAGTTACAGGGATGTCAACATACCCACAAAGCCTTAGGGCCAAAATGTATCCTGCCTAAAAGAAGTGTAGGGATAAGGATGGAGCAGAGCTTGAGGGAATGGAGAATCAATGATTGGCCAACTTGAAACCCACCCTATGGGAAAGAGCCAACCTCTGACACTATTAATGATACTCTGCTATGCCTGCAGACAGGAGCCTAGCATAACTGTCCTTTGAGAGGCTTCATCCTGCAACTGATAGAAACAGATGTAGAGACCCGCAGCCAAACAATACGCTGAGCTCCAGGAGTCTTGTGGAACAGTAGGAGGAAGGATTGAAGGAGCCAGGTAAGAGGTCAAGGACACCATTAGAAGACCTACAGAGGAAACTAAGCTACGCCCATGGGGACACACAGAGAATGAACCACTAACCAAAGAGCATGCACGGGTTAGATCTAGGCACCCTATACTTGTGTAACAGATGTGCATCTTGGTCTTCACGTGAGTCCTCTAACAAGTGGAGTGTGAAATCTCCCTGACTCTGTTGCCTGTCCTTGGATTCCTTTTCCATATCTGAGCTGTCTTCTCTGGCTTAAGTGGGCAAGGTTGTGCGAGGTCCTGCTACAACTTGATATACCAGGATGGGTTGGTACCCTTCCCTGAGGAGATGAGAAGAGAGAATGGGGGAGAGAGATGTGAGAGTGGGAATGGGAAGAGAGAAGGCAGGGGTTTGCGATCAGGTTGTAAAGTGATTAAATTAATATAATTTTTAAAAAGGGTAGGTGTGATGAAATAGTGGTGAGGTTAAAGCATGTATTTGATATCTAGTAGGCATAAAACTTCATTTATGTACTATAATAAAGTTCTAGACATGTGCAATATTGTCTTTAAGTTATTATTATGTTACACAACTGAACTTTTAAGAGATTATATGCTGGTTGAATGCAATTATAAGAAAACAAATGTATATATATATATTCTGCCAATATAAAATAAGACAGAATGATAACAAATGCTACTGTGGAAATATGTATTGTCTACAATATAATTTTAGACGATTGAGAGAGCCTTTTTATTTATTGATATATAAATAGGAACAATGACATACTTCATTAGAGAGTGAATCTCAGTTCCTATAGAAGATGTCCTGAAATTTTACAGAACCCCTGGTGAAACCTATACTGAGGACCTGAGTGACAATTAGAAAGGGGGTTGTGGTTTGGTTTATCTGAAAACTAAAAGTAATGTATTTGACACAGTTAAACACTTGTAGATAAAGAAGGTCAGAAAATGATATATGTCATTCCAAGTAATCTGAACTTCATAATGTGGGTACTCAGAGCCAAACATAATTCTCAATTAGAGAACAGGTTAGATGGCATCGACAGTTTTGAAATTTTGTCTCAATCGAGGTATAATAAGCAGACTGAGAAGTAGAAAATTAGCAAAGAGGAGATCCACTGGCAAATTTCAGAAAGTTAAGCTAAGGTAAAACAATGATAAATTTGGGAGGTTGAGGTAAGACTGGAATGAGGGGAAGGGCACAAGAAGCCCAGTTTTGGTTGGGATTAGCTAGAAATATTGGTTGTGTTTCCAAGAAATAATACATGGTAACATTTAAATCAAGGAATTTCTCTGGATGATGACTGTCGCTTTGGAATCTGTTTTCAAAAAGGGATAACTGCAACAATATATAGATGAAATTATCTAATGAAGAGAGAAAAATGAAGAAGAAATGAGGTGAATAGAGGAGGCAAAATACCCCAATTATGTTGTAAATTGGTAAAAGGAGCTCTGAGGGGGACAGTATGAAGGAAAAGAAAGAAAAGCACGCTTAGATAAGTGAAAGGAAGATCAGTCAGTTGATACACTTAAAGCAGCACAAAGGCAAAATGGGGGCTGGGATTCAGAAGTCAGGGAAAGGACTGAGGGACTCTCTGGAATGGATTAATAAGGAGGAGTGTTGCAGTAGAAGCCAGGTGCTTAAAAGTTAAAAACAAAACAGACAAAACAGAAATCAGTGGGAGGGCATCTCTGGCACGGGTAAGGATCTCTGGATTCTATGGGGTTGATCCTAGCTGAGACTCCTAGCAGAATAGGGTATATGGAACCTGACATCACCAGATCTTGTAGACAGGTGGGACTTCCAGTGGGGGGATAAGGAAACCAACAAACCCATAAAACCTTCAACCCCAAATTTGTCTTGCCTACAAGAAGTGTGGAAGAAAAGATGGAGCAGAGTTGAGGGAATGGCAAACCAATCACTAGCTCAACTTGAGTCCTACCCCATGGGAGAAAGCCAGTGCTATCAATGCTACTCAGCTATGCTTTCAGATAGGAGGCTGTCTCATAAAAAGCTTCATGCAGAGGCTGATGGAACCAGATGCAGAGATGCACAGCCAGACAATAGGCAGACACTGAGAAGTTTAGTAGAAGAATGGGAAGGAAGGATTGAGGGAGATGGGGGTGGTTGTTAGTCAAGGACACCGCAAGATGAGCTACAGAGTAAACTAATCTGGGCCCGTGGGGACTGAACCACCAACCAAAGAGTATGCACGGGGTGGACCTAGATGCTCTACACATATGTAGCAGATGTGCAGCTTGGTCATCATGTGGGGTTCCTAACAATAGGTGCTGTCTCAGACTCTGTTGCCTCCCTTTGCATCCCTAGCTGGACTGCCTTGTCTGCCCTCAGGATGCACTTGGTCTTGCTACAACTTGAGGTTCCTGGGTGGGTTGGTATCCTGTGAGAGTCTCCTCCTACCTGAGAAAGAGAAGAGGGAATGGGCAAAGGGGGCATGAAGGGAGGAGACTGTAATCAAGACGTAAAGGTGATAAATAAATAAATGGAAAGATTATGATGCAGATTGCACAAATAAAAATTCATAAGGAAATATGAAAGACCTCTTGACTGTCTTTGGGCTTCTTGGATTTGTGAGAATTTCCCTCCCCACAGAATATTCAGGGCAGGTCGGTTGAGAACAGGGAGTTCCATAGCCTTTTTATAGCATGGCCTAGATGACAAATGCCAATAAGATGGAAGAAGAGCACTTTCTACCATTTATTCTCCTCCCAGGAATTACAACTTAAAATCACAACTATAAAAATACATAAGGCCTGACTGAGACTGTCACACACTAGCTGGGAGTGAATAGAAAATATAATAATAAAAAAACAAAGCTGAAGGAGTCTTTATAGATCATGTGATGACAAGGGTTTCAGATCTTTATTTTGTGGTATTATGAAACTTTTTACCCGAACAGGGGATGAATGCATATTTCCCCAAACAACGTGTGCTCACATGTACATGAGAATGAAGAATAGCCAAAAGATTTATAATAAAAACCACAGAAAAAGAAATAAAACCTGGAGCAGCCCAAAGAATATGTAAACAGACTATACCCTCAAAATAACTAGGCAAATTAGTAATCAAGCAAGTACACACACACAGAGAGAGAGAGAGAGAGAGAGAGAGAGAGAGAGATAAACATACACACACACTACATTCTTAAGATGTTGGGAGAATGATTAAAATTGAGCACTAGGCCTCATTTTTTATTCTTAAAAAGAGACATAATCTGTGTTTTACATATCTTCCATGAGCTAAAATATAGCCAGAAGAACTAAAGGCTGTTTAACTCCTTTAGGGCATGTTCCAACCAACACTTGAAAACCTCTCATTCTCTTAGAGTCGTATCAAGTTCAATACAGTCACTTCGAGGAACACTTTGAACAGACGCATTGTATTCAACTGCAACGCATGTTCCTTTCAGACAAATCGGAAATATTGCACCATTTCACAATGGAAATGAAAGTCTTGTGCAAAATTAGTTGGCTAACCTATCAGTATATGAATTTCTATTACGTAAATTCACCTTGCTTAAATTATACTTAACATTCTCAGGCTTCTATGTTAACATGATAATAGAAAGGTTTTCTATTCATGTCCCTTCACAGATATAATTTTTATAGCTGTATGGACATGCGTCTTGAAGTTCCGTCATTTCCTCAGAAGTTTTACGTTTTTCTGTATTAGTGATGAAAACTTGGATGTAAATAATCTGTGATCAGTACGTACTGTTCTCAGTACTTATGCATGTTAGTGTGTTTTGTGGGCTTCAGTCATTGTGAATAATACTCTACCACTAAGCTATGTGCCCAGCCATTTTAATATGTATTTTAATACAGTATTTCAGATTATTGAACATATTAGGCCTTGGGAAAATATTTATTTACTCTCTTAAAGCCCAGGGTCATCCTGTATAGGAAATGATTTAGGAAAGGAGAAAATAGAGCTAAATGGAAAAAAAAATTGAGAAATAAACAAGAAAAGAATGGGAGAGAAAGGGAAGGCACAAAGGAAGAAACTAAGCAGAGTAGAAGGGTGAGACTGTACAGAATAAAACAACTTGCTCTGCAGATAATCCCTTTATGACATGGTAAGAAGACAAGGAGAGAACTGAGCTTTTAGGATAGTATGCTGAGCTAAGTACCCACCTCCTAGCCTCTTCCAAGCCCAACCCAACTTTCTGCAGAAGTATGTAAATTCATATGTGACATATTCCCTCTTCTGGTATGAGTAATTGTGATATTTCTGAAGCAAGCTTTGTTTCCAGGAATATGTATTATGTTTGCAAAACTCTGAAATTAGATTCGCTGCTGCCCTTTCACCTCCTCAGTTTGCTGTATTCTCCTGGCTGTCTGTGATAGAAGCCCTGAATCTTTGGCCTGAAACCAGCGTGGTCCCCTGGGGCTGTACATTGGGGCTGTAAGCAGCAGTATCTGAAATTCTTACTCACTAGCTCCTTCAACAAGACCGATGCTGAAAGGCCTTTGCTTCTGCTTTCAGCATTCATTACATTCCTTATAAATGAAACATGAATGTAATTCATATTTCTTCTAGGGAGAGAAGTTTTAGAGGCTTCATTTATTCATTCATTCAACAAATATTTATCGAGTCCTTTCTGCACTAAAATATCATGGCATGGACTGTGAGGGATACACAGATACTTAAGCACAGTTTCTATCCTTAGGAATCTAGTCAACCACCAGCTTCTGTTAGCTTTAATTCATCAACACTTCCTCCTGCATCCCTCCATTTTCTCCATCCTATCACTGAAGGTGTAATCCAAGAAGCCCTATGTTCCTCCCGGATTACTATATTATAAGAGATTAATCATACTATTCTTTTTTGTGATTAAGAATTGTTTTTTTTTAATTTTGATCATTTATTACAATTTATTCAATTTATATCCAGGCTGTAGCCCTGTCCATCATTCCCTCCCATCCTACCCTTCCTCCCTCATCTCCTTCCTGCCCCTCTCTAAGTCCACTGCTGGGGGAGTTCCTCTTCCCCCTCCATCGGATCCTAGCTTATCAGGTCTCTTCAGGACCGGCTACAATGTCCTCCTCTGTGGCCTAGCAAGGCTGGCCCTCCTTCAGGGGGCAGAGGGAGGTCAAAGAGCCAGCCATTGAGTTCATGTCAGAGACAGTCCCTGTTCTCCTAACTAGGGAACTCACTTGGATACTGAGCTGTGATGGGCTACATCTGGGCAGGGTTTCTAGGTTATATCCATGCATGGTCCTTGGCTGGAGAAACAGTCTCAGAAAAGACCCCTGTGCCCAAATATATTTGGTCCTTGTGGAGCTCCTGACCTCTCTAGGTCATACTAATCCCCCCTTCTTTTATATGATTCCCTGCACTGTGCCCAAAGTTTGGTTATGAGTCTCAGCATCTGTTTTGATAAACTTCTAGGTAGAGTCTTTCAGGGGCCTTCTGTGGTAGGCTCCTATCCTGTTACTTGTTTTCTCCTATTTCCAATGTCCATCCCATTTGTCTTCCTAAGTGAAGATTGATCACGTTACCCCAGGTCCTCTTTCTTGTTTATCTTCTTTAGGTGTACAGATTTTAGTATGTTTATCCTGTCTTATAGGTCTAGTATCCACTTATAAGTGAGTATGTACCCTCTGTGTCTTTCTGCTTCTGGGAGAAAGAAATTAGGGAAACAACACCCTTCCCAAAAGCCACTAATAACATAAAGTACCTTGGTGTGACTCTAACCAAGCAATTGAAATACCTTATTAAAAAACAAAACAAAACAAAACAAAACAAAACTTCAAGTCTCTGAAGAAAGAAAATGAAGAAAATATCAGAAGATGGAAAGATCTCCCTTGCTTATGGATCGGTAGGATTAACATAGTGAAAATGGCCATTCTGCCAAAAGCAATCTGCAGATTCAACACAATTCCCATCAAAATACCAACACAATTCTTTATAGACCTTGAGAGAAAAATTCTCAGCTTCATATGAAGAAACAAAAAAACCAGAATTTCCAAAACAATCCTGTACAACAACAAATCATCTGGAGGTATCTCCATCCCTGATCTCAAGCTGTACTACAGAGCAATAGTATTAAAAACTGCATGGTATTGGCATAGAAACAGAATGGTGGATCAATGGAATCAAATAGAAGACTCAGAAATAAGCCCACATACCTATGAATACTTGTTTTTTGACAAAGAAGCCAAAACCATTCATTGGAAAAAAAGACAGCCATCTTCAACAAATGGTGCTGATCTATCTGGATGTCTACATGCAGAAAAATGAAAATAGATCCATATTTATCACCTTGCACAAAACTAAAGTCCAAGTGAATCAAAGACCTCAACATAAAACCAGACACACCAAATCAGTTAGAAGAAAAAGTGGGGAAGAGCCCTGAACTCATTAATCACATACTTTTCTCAAACTTAAAAAAAAAAAAATCAGGCTGAATTTTTAAATTCTCATTTTGTTCTGAAAGTCCCTATAGTACCCGTACTTAGTAAATTCTCAGATAGTATCTCTTGTTTCCTCAAGCCATTCATCATTCTTCCTGTTTGTTTAGTTGTATGTATACACATAAAGTTAAAACAGGTATTTTGTGTACCTGGAGCTTTATTTTATGACTCGTATAGAATTCAATATAAATTGATACAGTAAATTTATACTGTAACAACTTTAATTAAATGACTACATTAATAAACTTGTAAAACCATCAAATAACCTTTACATATACCAGTCCTCCATATACCATAGACTGAACAAGACTATGTGTGACACAGTGCTTTCAGGGAACATTGCACATATCAGAGGCCAAATCACTCTAAGAGAATGGGAGTCAAAGAAGACTGCATGGAAACAGGAGATGCTGAGTGACGCTGAACTAAAGGCACAGTCTCCTGTGTGAGGCAAGATAATGGGGCATTTCAGACAGGGATACAGAAATGATTTAAAATTCTTGAAAATTATTTTGATTGGTAAAAATGTATACAGAGAAAGTTTGAAATGCATTTTGGGTAGTGAGTAAATATGAGAGCAAAAAGGAGGGGAGAACACTGAGAGGGAAAAGCAATGCTTTGAAAGGACAGTAATGCTTTGGCTCCAGAATCTGAGAATTCTTTTAATCGCAAGTACTTGACAAGTAAGTGTGTGTTGGGACCCAGATGATCTGCAGTTGTTTTTTTTTTTTTTTTTTTTTTTCTCACACACAATCCCTGACCCAGTTGTGATCCTGTAATTCTGAAAAACTACAGGCAAGAGATAAGGCCTAGGGGACATGTCCTCTGAGGCAAAATATAAAAAATAAAAAATAAAAATAAATAAAAATTTAAAAAGGCCTAAGGACAAGGATATGTAGAAGGAAGAACTCAGATAAGGGGTGAAAGGCACTGTTTGCCTTGCTGTCTCTCAAAGCTAGTGGAACAATATAACATATAAACAGCATCAGGTGAAAGGAAAGTTGCTCATTTTAAAAATAAACCCGGTGTCACCTGTTTTTGTCTACCATTACCTCCCTTCCCAAGTCCCTATGAAGTCACTCTTGTGCTGGCTGAGGCAGTGTGGTTAGTACCAGAGGTAGCAAGAGGAAGGCACAGCTCATAATAGTTAGAATCAGAACCACTGTTGTAGCAGTAGAAAGATTAGGAAGAAACATGATATAATATTCAACTTGACTTTGAAGATAAATGTCTAATTAGATAGTTGGTGTGTCAAAAATAATGAGCACTCTAGAATCACCCCCAGCCTCCCAAAATATGAAACTAATGAGCAGTTGACAAGAAGTAAGATATTATAGTAGAGGCAGCTAGGATTGAGGTTCAGTGAGTTATCTGGGAGCAATGCAGTCAAAGATTGACAGATTCATAGGATCATATTGTCTTTAAAATGCCTTTATAAGTAAGTGAGGAGGCTCAAAGTAAATATGATATCATGGTGCACATGATCATGAAAATTAAAATAAAAGTGGCTTTTTCCATGGTGGCATATGCCTGTAAACCCATCTGTCAAAAGACATAGAAAATTGGATTACTGCAACTTTGAAACTAGCTTGAACTACTCAGGGAGTGTCTCTCTATCTCAGGAGACATTGAATGAATGTTGAGACAGAAGTCTGGTGGCTTTTGAGGGGGACTTCAGACACCAACAACCTCTTCACATTTCCTCATGGATGAGAAAAGAAAAGAATTAAAAATAAAATTGCACCTGTAAGTTACACATAAGAGGATACCAGAGGAAACTTCAGCAATGATGTGACTGGGTGAGAATATGGTAAAAGCTAATCATTTCCCCAGGCCATGTAATTCCTTTAACCCATGTGTGCAATGAAGCAGAAGTTTACATCATAGAAAAAGCCATAGAAATGGGAGCAGATACTTCAGCATCCCTAGAGTGACCTCAGTGAACTCAGCCCATAGTCAGTAAATCTCCCTTGCTAAAAGGGTGAGTACCAAATGAATTTCTTCCTTGCCAGAATCCGACAACATCAAACTTCGATATGCTTGGAGCCATTTCTGAGTAACCCTCACCTTTTTGGACATGCCACTATTGGGTCCTGGTGATCCATGCTGCCACTGTGTTGCACAAGGGCTGGCCCAGGCTGGCTTTTAATTAAATCCTCATGAAGGATGGATGAATCGACCTGTCTTTGCTGCAAGAGTGGTTGTGATCCAGTGTCCTGACTACACACTCCCCCGTGGCCTTCCTCTCTCCCCAGAGGCTGTGTCTTTGCATCACTGATCAATGTCTCCCTCTCCCTGGCTTCAGAGCAGAAGCATGACGAAGACAGAGAATGAAAACTCAGCGTGGTTCCCATGGCAACAACTGAGAAAGGAAAGAAGGGGAGAGGGAGAAAAGGGAACTTCACTATGAGTTGCGCTCTACACATCAGTGGATGAGCTCGTATAAAACAGTGGATGTTTTAAGTAGTCAGTACCAGGCCTTATTCTTACAAGAATAGGAGAAGCAATATCAGAGTTACATCAGTTTTAGTTTGTACCAGTAGGAGGTTAAAACCTGAAGCCTACCTGGACTAGATGAATTAGAACACAGCCACCTGTGTGTTCTTCTTGCTGTTACTGCTTACCAGGTGAAAGAGTGCAGTTCATGAATGTTTACTCAGCTATCCAGACCCATAACATAACTTTGTAGAAAATAGCTGCACTAGTGACCTTTCTGTCACTGTAACAAAATGTCTAATCAGTTTTTTTTTTTTTTTGACTCTGATTTAGCTCATCATCTAGTCTTGTTGCTTTGGACCTTACATCCCTAGTGAGAAGATCATGGTGGAACTAAGCTGTTTATCTCTTGGCACAGAAGAGAATATATGGGGTAGGGAATAGGGTTCCAATACCCAGGGGCAGGGCCACTGTTACCAAATTTCTTTCTATTAGGCCACACGCCTTAGAAAATTTTCTTTTTCACAATAGCCCCACAGCCTGGTCCAATGCCTCTAACTGAAAAGATAGGGGATATTTATCCATTCAAAATAGCAGCATAAAATGTATATGTTATAGTTAAGCCCAAGTTAAAGACACATTGGCATAAAAATTTAAAATTTTCTTCGTTTTGCTTATTTTTCTAACATAAAAAATTTTCTAAGATTGCACAAGTAGGCCATATACAACACAAAAGGAAATTTCAACTCAAAGGCAAATGCTTAGATATCTATATACTAAAACACATCAGGACTGAGTGGAGGTAAGCTGAAAACCTTAAGAAAAAGTGTGGATAATCTCAAGAAAGGAGAGAAATGCTCCTAACAAAGGTTTCCAGCCCAGTAGTTCGAGGCAGAATAAAAAGTTCACAAACTTTCGGATGAAATAGGAAATTCTTCCCTGCATAATGAGATAGCTTGGCTCTTCTCCGATAAATGCTATGGAAGATGAAAAAGAGGTTTGGTAGGGCCAGCAGTATTTAAGGACAGAGAAATTCTACTTAGTTTGCAAGCTCATGGGGGTTTTTAAGATGCTCACACGCCATTCATGGGTCTTGAGTAGAAAGTATTTAAGAAAGCTTTTATGCAGGAACTAATAGAATAAATACATTGAATAAAGATCTATGTGACCTTACATTACTAAGGTCACATAGAAGAACACCAAGCATACTGGAATCACATAGACCTTTGTGGGGGAAGATGAAATAGACATTACAATAATGAAGGAAAGAAGTGAATGCATATCTTCTTTAAAATGTGATTTGCATATGCTGTGTATACCTAGCATCCTGTGGTGAGAGCTTAAAACTTGCTGGTGATGCATGAGTATATTCCATGTACTATTGTGGTACTGGCTGGTTTTGTGTCAACTTGACACAAGCCAGAGCCATCGGGAAAGAAGGAGCCTCAGTTGAAGAAATGTCACCATGTGGTCATGCTGTAAGGCATATTTTCAATTAGTGATTAATGCAGGAGGACCCAGATCAATGGTGATACTATCCTTGGGCTTGTGGTCCTGGTGTCTATTAAGAAAGAATGCTGAATAAGCCACAGGAAGTATACCAGGAAGCAGCACCCCTCTATGGCCTCTGAATCAGCTCCTTCCTCCAGGTTCCAACCCTGTTTGAGTTCCTGTCCTGTTTTCCTTTGGTGATGATCATGAGTGTGTAAGTATGAGCAGAATAAACCCTTTTCTCCCCAATTTGCTATTTGGTCATGGTGTTTTGTAGCACCAAAAGTAACCCTAACTGAGACAATTACATCTATGACTTGCAAATATCCCTGAGGGATTTTGTTATGCTGCCCATTTTATAGTAAGGAACCAAAAGAAAGTGGTTAAATATTAAGTGCCTATAACTATCAGACCTGCAATTGAACCATACTTCGAAGCTCAAGACTTTTCAATTGCAGAAGAGTATGACAATTCATATGTGCACAATTCATATGTGTAGGTTGTAAGGCATGGAAAAAGAAATTATCAAACCTTGACATCCATAGACATGGATGGTAAAGAGGAAAACCTCAAGTGATGAGCTCAATAACAATGCCACCAGGAGTGAAAGGAATATTTGGTGATTGGGGCTTCCACTCTTTTATTTTTCACTTTGGAGAATGCTGTCTCTGTGTTTTCACTGATTACATTTTAACTAAAACCAGCATGGTAGAAATGTGTACCTTTTGATAAGCATTCTATAGTTTGGAAAAATTCAGAAGCCCCGTAGGGATGGCGTAGCCACATTAATGTACTCACTGCACATGCTAATGTGTCCCCCAGGAGGCAGAAGAGGTCAGCCTGAACAGACTGGCAGCTGGAATCAGAATCATTCTTTCAACCAGCCTTCAGCCAAATGCCCTTTTAGCTGTTTTTAACCTTTATCTTGAGAAGTAGAGCTTTTTTGGTTTAGAAGATATTAGAACTTTCATCTCTGTGTGTTCTGTCTTTAAATTTTAGAACATATGTTTAAAATCTATGCAAGACACAGGATAGAGTCATGAGAAAAAAAATTATTCCATCCTCTTTTTCTTCCTTAATTCTCTAATATTAAAAAAATAAATCAATTACCTTAGTATGTAATGACATGATTTCTAATTTTGTACCTAATTTATTTGCAAATTCTTTTTTCCCAGCATTTTAATTTATCATTTAATTTATTACATTTTATTTACTTTGTGTCCCAGCTGTAGCCCCCTCCCTCGTCCTCTCCCAGTCCTGTTCTCCCTCTCTCTTCTCTTCCTCTGGCCCCTCCCTGAGTCCAGTGATATGGGAGGTCCTCTTCCCCTTCTATCTGACCCTAGCCTATCAGGTTTCATCAAGGCTGGTTGCATTGTCTTCCTCTGTGGCCTGCTAAGGCTTCACTCCCACCCCCTCAGGGGAAGGTGATCAAGGAGTCAGCCACTGAGTTCATGCCAGAGATAGCGTCTGCTCCCCTTACTAGGGTACCTATTTGGAGACTGAGCTGCCATGGGCTACATCTGTGCAGGGGTTTTAGTTTATCTCCATGGATGGTCCTTTGTTGGAGTAACAGTTTCAGAAAAGACCCCTGTGCCCATATCTTTTAGGTTCTGTTGCTTTCCTTGTGGATCTCCTGTCCCCTCTAGGTCTTTCTATCTCCCTCTTCTTTCATAAGATTTCATGCACTCTGCCCACAATTTCGCTATGAGTCTCAGCATCTGCTTTGATACCCTGCTGGGTAGAGTCTTTCAGAAGCCCTCTGTGGTAAGTTCCTGTTTTATTCCCTGTTATGTCCCTCTTCCAATGTCTATCCCATTTGCCTTTCTGAATGAGGATTGATCATCTTACCCAGGGTCCTTCTTCTGACTTAGCTTCTTTAGGTGTACAGATTTTAGTATGATTATCCTATATTATATGTCAAATATCTCTTATAAGTGGGTATGCACCATGTATGTCTTTTTGCTTCTGAGATAACTCACTCAGGAAGATATTTTCTACTTCCCACCATCTGCCTACAAAGTTCCTGATTTCCTTGTTTTTAATTGCAGAGTAGTATTCCATTGTGTAAATATACCACATTTTCTGTATCCATTCCTCTGTTGAGGATCTGTTTTTTGTTTTTTGTTTTTTGTTTTTTGTTTTTTTTCCAGAATCTGGCTATTAGGAATAAAGCTGTTACAAACATGGTTGAACAAATGCACTTAGTTGTATACTTGAACATATATAACCCAGAATGAGTATAGCTGAATCTTGAGGTAACACTATTCCTGATTTTTTAAGAAAGCACCAGATTATTTATAGTATGTTTACAGATAAGAAAAGGAAAAAAAAAATCAAATAGTTACCATCTAATGTGGAAAACACAACACTATGAATTTTGGTATAATTTAATTCCAAAACAGAAGTAATATAAAATTATACTAAAAATCCAGCAATTCTGACATTATTTAAACCCTACGACAGAACATCAATTTATTAGCATGGTGCTTAGAATTTTAGCTATGTAAGTAGTCATCTATTATTTTAGTTCTGGATTTGAAATTTCTGGGGTGTAACAACCTTGCATTTCAACTTTTGTGTCATTATCTGAGGAATGGAAATAATGATCCCAATTTACACCCAACAGTTATTGTTCAACACCATAACCCTAAATGCACCTAAAGTGCTTTCAAGATGGCCTGTGCCATGTCTGGCTAGAGACTGCTGCTGCCATTCAAAAGCGTAGGTGGCAAGATGGTCATTGAACTAAAAACAACATGAGAGCAAAAGTGTTCTCTTTTATAGACAAAGAAATTACTTCAAAATGAAGAGACAATGTTGGGCCAGGTTAAAGCTGCAGATGAATTTTCTCAGAGATAAATTAGAGTGGATATAGAATTTATGTCCTGGGAGTAACACACTTAGCCAAATACTGTCTATGTTTCCTTGCTTGTCCTGTTTTGAGTACATGTAACAGGTAGGCATTGTGGACACATGAATGGATAGATATGTAGACAAATAGAAGGACAGAAAAAATATGTACCTTAAAGAATTAAAAAAAAGTTTTAGCATATTTACATGCCTAGAGCAAGATTTTCTAATCAACATCAAAACTGAAAATGACCCAAACTTTTAAAATAATCCCATTTATTCATAAAGGACCATAGACATCCCAACAATTTCACTTCCTTATTGCTCTCACGTATTTTGTCAGAAAATGCTACTGAATATGTTTTTAACAATAATTTTCTAATTGCTATGACTCCTATGGAAATATAAGCTGGGTTAGATCTTTTGAACTTCCCCTTTCAGTGGACTAGGGAAAGAGAAAAGGGTGGAAGAAGGAGGGAGGGTGGGACTGGGGGAGGTCAAGGAAGGGGGGCTTCAATTGGGACATATAACAAATAAATTGTGAAAAAAATAAAAAAATAATATATGTCTCCATTGCATTATTTTTTTATTTTATATACATATACGTACATGTTCTTCTTTTAACATGATTGCATGTGAGGAGAGCTGTATGGCTGGGTATATTTGTATGTGGAGAAACATGTTTGTTTGTGTGTGCTGGCTTGTATATACCAGAGACCAACGATGGATATCTTCCTCAATCATTCAAGCATTTTCTATCTCCTTGTTTGAGACAGGGCCTCAGGCTAAGTCTAGAACCCATTCTCTTGGCCAGAGTAGCTGATCAGCAAACTCCAGCAATCCAGCTGCATCTGTCTCCTCAGCCTAACCCCACGCCAGGCTTTTTCCATGAGTACCTGCAAGCTGAATTCGGGTCCTCATGCTTGTAGAGTGAGCAAGCACTGTGCTGATTGTTCCATCTTTCCAGCCTCCTCCATTATGCATTTTTATTCTTTCATCTTTAAGCTCGGAATTAGAGTGTTCCTTTGGTACTTCATATTTTAGCTTTTTCACGCCAGCAACCTCCTAGGGGAGTTTCAATCCATTCTTCATGCAGGCTATACATTTGGTACACTACACAATATATTCCCTTCAATGGCTCCTAAATAATTAATTAAATGCTTATATTGCTTTTCTTCTCAACAATTGGTCATAAGTGCTAAATCAATCACAGATTAATTGAAACTTCCTCACTATTTTCTCTTTTCTCTCCATAAATTAGCTTTTACTTTCATTTTCTTTCATGGACCTTTTTCCCCTTCTCTTCAGGCATTCTCAGAGGGCATCTAACATTCTTTGCTTCTGTAGTTTTGAAGTATGCAATTTAGAAGGAATGTGAGTCTGGAGGGAATTATATTAACTAGAAGCTCTCTGATTTTTGATTAAATTGCTTCTTTTAAAGATATTATGGAACATTCCAGGTATTCATTTTTAAATTTTCTTCCAAAAATAAAAAATAAAATAAGAGAAAGGGAGAAAAAAAGCATTAAAGTTCAAACAACTCTGATTCTCTTTCTGTATTACATTTAAGGTCTTTACTCAAAATACCTTTATAGTGTTTTTAGTCCAAAGTTCCAAACAATAAAATTACTTTTATTGAATTTAATTTGGGAATAATGAGAGACAGCCAATGGAGAACATCAGACAACCATGAAATGAAGAGACACCAACAAAGTAAGACATGGATGGGTAATATTATACAAAGGGTGAAATTCCAAATGACTGAGAATTTAGATGATGTTCAGACAGCAGCAGAAACACCTAGAGAGAACAAAGTACACTCTCCTGTTGATCAAACTCTAAGACTGTGATACAAGTAAGACTAGATCAATTTGAACAGTTTGACCGAAAACTATAAGGATCATTATGACTGAAAACTGGGCCACCCTTAGGTCTGAGAGAAAGCAGATGTATAACCGTGAAAGATAAATGAGTTCAATGAACATGTCTCAGACCTAGGTTAGGATCATGTCCTTGTCTTGACTGAAGGGTCTGCTACATCAAATATCTCAAGTGGAGATATGAGAACAAAATTATGGAAAGGATAAGTACTGAGTCTCTATGGAGTGTCGTATAAAAGTCACAGCCCTTAGGTTTGTTGAGATGGTATTCACATTTTTTTCCTTGGCACTTTTAGCTTGCTTCTTAGGGCATCATCACTCGGAGAAGAGACATAACCCAAAGATCAATCAACTTTTGCATCTTAGAAAAGACTACTATATATTAGCTCCACAAAACATCCCTCATCCTGACATTCTTTCTTCTTAAAATTAATGAGTAGATTCCAATTCTTAGTGTGAAATCCAACCTCCACAAAATTATGTGGAGAGTCTTCTTGATATAAAGAAGGCTTTATATAGTAGCAAGATGTTATTTTCATGATTTCTTTGCAATATTTTTCTTGAGTAGTTTGTAAACATTTAGATTTTCTTAACAAAGAATTCTTTAAGACAACATGGTTCCCTCTGCTATTTTCCCAAATTGTACATTAGCCTCTTCTACTTTTAAACTCTAGGTTAGTCTTACATATTACAGAAAGCTCTTACCCAACCTGCTCATTCTCTTGTCTCATCACTTATAACACCATGAAACACACACATCTCTCTCTGTGTCTAATTACATGATAAATGATTTAAGGAGATACCTTATATTTTGACTTATTTTGTTTTCCTTTGTCTAGAAAAATAACTGTTATTGAAATATGATAATAAAATTTTTATTACAAATAAAGCTGCTATGAACATGGTTGAACAAATGTCCTTGTTGTGTACTTGAGCAAATTTTGGGTATATACCTAGGAGTGGTATAGCTGGGTCTTGAGGTAGCACTACTCCTAGTTGTCTGAGAAAGCGCCAGATTGACTTCCAAAGTGGTTGAACCAGTTTACATTCCCACCAGCAATGGAGGAGGGTTCCCTTTTCTCCACAACCTCTCCAGCATGTGCTATCACTTGAGTTTTTCATCTTGGCCATTCTGATGGGTGTAAGGTGAAATCTCAGGGTCGTTTTGATTTGCATTTCCCTAATGGCTAATGAGGTTGAGCATTTCTTTAAGTGTTTCTCTGCCATTCGATGTTCCTCTTTCGAGAATTCTCTGTTTAGCTCTGTTCCCCATTTTTTAAGTGGATTACTTGGTTTGTTGTTTTTCTGCTTCTTTAGTTCTTTATATATACTGGATATTAGCCCTCTGTCAGATAAAGGGTTGGTGAAGATTCTTTCCCAATCTGTAGGCTGTCTATTTGTTTTGATGACAGTGTCTTTTGCTTTACAGAAGCTTTTCAGTTTCATGAGGTCCCATTTATTGATCTTAGAGTCTGTGCTGTTGGTGTTCTGTTCAGGAAGTTGTCTCCTGTGCCAATGAGTTCTAGGCTGTTTCCCACATTTTTTTCCAACTGATTTAGAGTATCTGGTTTTATGTTGAGGTCCTTGATCAACAAGGACATTTGTTCAACCATGTTCATAGCAGCTTTATTTGTAATAGCCAGAATTTGGAAACAACCCAGATGTCCATCAACGGAGGAATGGATACAGAAATTGTGGTATTTTTACACAATGGAATACTACTCAGCAATCAAAAAGGAGGAAATCATGAAATTTGCAGGCAAGTGGTGGGATCTAGAAAAGATCATTCTGAGTGAAGTATCCCAGAAGGAGAAAGACAAACTTGGTATTTACTCGCTTATATAGACCTATAAGATATGATAAACATAATGAAATCTACACACCTAAAGAAGATATTCAAGAAAGTGGACACAGGCGAAGGTGATTAATCCTCATTTAGAAAGACAAATGGGATGTGCATTGAACTTATGACAGGAGTCTACCACAAAAGGCATCTGAAAGACTCTACCTAGCAGTGTTTCAAAGCAGACACTAAGACTCATAACCAAACCCTCGGCAGAGTGCAGGGAATCATATGAAAGAAGGGAAGTTAGTATGATATGGAAAGGATAGGAGCTCTACAAGGACCAAATATATCTGGGCACAGGGTCTTTTCTGAGACTGACACTCAACCAAGGACCATCTATGGATATAACCTAGAACTTCTGCTCGGATGTGGCCCGTGGTAGCTCAGTAACCAAGTAGTTTTCCAAAGTAAGGGGAACACAGACTATTTCTAACAGGATCTCAAGGGCAGGCTGTTTGACCCCCCCCCCCCAGGGGAGGAGCATTCTGTTAGGCCACAGAGGAGGTCTTTGCAGCCAGCCCTGAAGATACCTGATAAAACAGGGTCAGATGAAAGGGGAGGAGGTCCTTCCCTATCAGTGGACTTGGAAAGGGGCAGGGAGGAGACCAGGGAGGGAGTGTGGGGTTGGGGAGGGAATGAGGGAGCGGGATACAGCTGGGACACAGAGTTAACAAAATGTAACTAAAAAGAAAAATAAAAAAAAATAAAATTAAAAAAAAATTTTTATTGAGTGAAAAGTCAAAGGGATTGGGATAACTCCATAGGAAAGCCATGCTTTTGTCTCAGGAATGTTCAAATTCTGAAATCCAATCACTTATGTAATGATAGTAGGAGGTTGGAATGCAGAGGAGATTTGACAGTGAAAGCAAAGTCTACATGAATAGGTTTAGTGCCTCAGAAAGAAAGCCCCAGAGGGCTGCCTTGTCTTCTCTGTGTGACAACACAGGTAAAACTTATTAACAGTGGTAAACATAACCTTAAAAATCATGGTTTCTGCTATGTCTGGATCTTGGACATTCCAGTTTAGATTTTTCCAACTCTGAGAAATAGACATGAATTGATTTTTAAGTTATATGCTTATGATATTTTGTTACATGTAGTTGAGCAGGCCTATGGGAGGAAAAGTGAGGCAACAATGAATGAATGTTTGCTATAAGCAGAGTTGATCAGGAATCAATGATCACTTCTCTATGAAAGCAAAAGGTCAGGATATTAAGAAGAGGGCAGACGCTCCCTACAGAGTCAAGACCATGCTCCTCATGTTGATTTAAGCTACTTCTCATAGAAAGGTTATTTTTATCGTTTATTTTGTTATTCTATGTACATGTAAGAATGTACATTGTGTACATTTGCCCAAATGAATTTGCTCTTTAATTTTGAAAAATTTACACAGGGACCTGCAAAATCCCAGGCACATAGTAGGCATTTTATTATCTTATATGTGCTCAACCTCTTATTGGATGAAATGGCCCTGGAAAGAAGGCTGTGTGAAAGCGTTAAAATTAAAAACCAAATGATGTGACATCTATAACCTATTCTCTCTACATACTGGTCATAATATTTCTACAACATGTAAAGAATCTGACACTATAAAGGATAAGGCTTACTTGGCATTTCCTTTTATCTGTCAGTAGAATTAAATGTTCTTCAACAGAAGACCATAGCATTTCTCATGGCTATCCATACCAATGAAGTCAAACAATTTAAATACTGTGAAAGTCTGATAGCAAGTGGGAAAGGTTAACTCATTAGATGTATAGTTTAAAATTCTTGATTGTAGTAGTAGTGTATTTTAAACATGTAGGTGAGATTAGATCTTTATGGATGTTTAAGCAATACTTGTCATGGATTTTTGTATGTAATAAAATCTATTTGTAACCTGAGGAATGTATTTTAAAGACATGAAATCTAGGCATCATCTAGGAAGTGGGTAGAAATTCAAGTTTTCTTTCTAGTCTGTGCATGAACAACTCACCCATGTGATGTAGGACACATAAGACACAAACTGAAAAAAAACCTTTCAGAGAACTATGTGGAAGCTAACAGGAGCCGGTGTGTAGGTGTGTGTGTGTGTGGTAGTGGCCATGTGTGAGTTGAGAAAGAGAAAGACAGAGACAGATAGAAAGAGACAAAGAAAGACATGGTAGCACTTAGGGATTACAAGGGATTTCCCCTTTGGCATCCCTTGGGAAATAAACTTTTTATTTTTTCAACTGAGCAGGCACTTAAAAAGTACTTTCCCATGTGAAGGTCCAGGACTACATCTGACATCTAGGCTGCAATATCTATAACTCATGCCTATAGAAGACAAACAAACTAACAAACTAAAACAAACGAAAAATAGGATTGGTTTCTCAGTGAATCTGAGATGTGGATACCTGCCATAGAAAAACCCCATTGAATGTTTGCATCTGTGTGCTTTTACACTTTCTCTTCCTTGAACTACCTTGTTCTATTACATTGCTTTTTTCATGTCAGTCTTCAATAGGCTTTGTTGCTTTCTTTTGGAGCATGGCAGTTGCGTCAACTATTAAGGCATTTAGGAAAATAGTACCCAAATGAGGGCTCATCTACTTCCTGAATTTCTAGTATTTGCTTACGACCAGTCTGTGATTTCATCTTGAACATTGCTTGCTTCACTTTTAGGCACTTCTATTTAGAGTAGTAAATGGCAAAAGCCACTCAGGAAACAGTGTAAAGTTAAACGAATAGTTTTATCTCAATAGGTATTTTTCAGGGAGTAATGCTTTTCTTTTCCACTCAAATGCCCACAGAGTAAAAGTAGCTTTTTTGAATAATATTCAGAAAACAATAATAATCTCTTCTTTCCAGATCAAAATAAAAGAACAAAAATAAAGAGGGCATTTTTGATACATGTGATTATTCTCTGACCTATTGCATATGGTAACAAAAAAAAATGAAAAGTTGTAGCTCCATTTTCTGGTTTCTCTAGGAAGCTATAAAAATGCATATGTAACTCAGGTCATCTCATAAAGGAAAAAAATATGCAACATATAAAATACAGATATTTAATAGGGTTATAAAATCTCAACTACTTCTTATTTTTAGTAGCAATTTTATTCATTAGTGTTCCTCTTAATAATTGCAGCATCATTATGAATCCACACATGTGATTAAGAAACCACTGTGTGCATTAGCCACAGAGTATCATTTTCCCTTTGGGAATTAATTGTATTTGAAGAAGGAGTGAAGTGAAATCACTATGAAAGGCTGAGAGATCAATGCATTTCCGCTCCTGGGTCTAACTCATTATTTATGGGAGGATTTTATTTTATGCATGGAAGGGTACAAGGTATTATGGATACAAGGTGTGCATGAAAATGTAACGTGTTCACCAGGATCACTGACCGGGTGGGGAAGCGCAAAACTCCCTTCAGGAGGATATTTAGGCTTGTTGTTGCTCTGTCAAGAGTGGGGAATTCTGTAATGAAAGATTGTCCCTTCAGCAACTTAAGAGGCCACTCATGATACTATGTATAGAAAGATCTAGAGACTTAGATAGGATAACTTTCTAAACAGCAGGCCTTTCTTGTTCTATTGTTTGTGATCCTGCTTATTTATCAGCACAGAATGCACCTTCCCTTAATCTTAGACCAGCATGGATGGCATTCTCTCAGTTAAACAAAACCTGTGGAGAGCAGTGCAACCAACAGAACCTTTCTTTTTTTATGTCTCTTTCTTTCTTTCTTTCTTTCTTTCTTTCTTTCTTTCTTTCTTTCTTTCTTTCTTTCTTTCTTTCTTTCTTTCTTTCTCTCTTTCTTTCTTTCTTTCTCCCTCTCTCTTTCTCTCTTTCTTTCTTTCTTTCTTTCTTTCTTTCTCTCTCTCTTTCTCTTTCTTTCCTCCCTCCCTTCCTCCCTCCTTCCCTCCCTCCCTCCTTCCCTCCCTCCCTCCTTCCTTCTTTTTTTCTTCTTTCCTCCTTCATTTCTTTCTATCTTTCCATTTTATATTAATTTATTTACTTTACATCCAGAGGGTGCCCCCTCCTTCCCACTTCTCCTAGTCTCCTCCACTTCCCCTTCTTCACTATTCCCCTCACCCTTTCTCCCTGTATCAACCTTCCCCAGCACATCAAGTCACATCTGGACTGAGCATATCTTCACCCCCTGAGGCCAGGCAAGACAGCCTTGCCAGGGGGAAGTGATCCAAAAGCAGGCAATAGAGTCCTGTTAGTTCCCACCCCCACTCAGCAGGTAACCCATGTGAAGACCAAACCAACAATACCTTTCTAAGTGAAACATGTTATGCATTTTGGACCCCTCTTACTGAAATATCTAGTAACCCTGCAAACATTTCATTCCCTCCACAAAGCTACTTGCAAGCGGTCATCAACCTATTAGGAAGAGAGGTTGGAGAACTAGGTGAGCGAAAGAAAGCAGATCCCTTCCATTATGTGGCGGGAGCAACCTGGATTAAATCCCAAATCAATGTGACTTATTGTTGCTAAAAAAAAAAAAAAAAACTAAAGAGATGCCATGAACTAATTGACTAAAGAATCATGACTAAGACAAGAGGACAAGAAAGATTGCTGGGGAAAGAGCTGCCTTTCACAGGAATCATAAAGTGAGGTCCTCATACGGCACCTCAGGCACTTTCTTGAGTCAGTACTGAATCACTGCCCCATTGCAGTAATAACGTGGGATAAAATAAAGCATCCTCCAAGGAGGCATTTAGTGGTGAGCTAAGGCTGAGCGCCTTCAAGGACATTTATCTCCATAGTAGCAATGCTTGACTCTTTGTGGTTTCCACAAATCTCCGTAAAAGGCATTGATCGCCACTGTCAGGATGATTAGAGGGAGCACCGATGCAAAGCATGTTTATGATTTTGAAAAAGAAAAAAAAAATCTCACGTACTTATCATATGCCATGTAGAGGTTTTCATTCCCTGGAGAAGAGAAATTGTCCATTTTAAAGTGAAGTTTTCTATTTTGGGTCCCTTGCTTAAGTGGTTTTGGCTATTATATAGGACTGTGCCTAAAGACCAAGGAACTGGCACTGATCTGTGACTCTGATCATTTCTCTTATTTCTCTGGTCATGCTCACCCATCTTTTAAGACTGAGATTTGTGCTCCTCAAATGCTTTTCCACCGTGAAAGCTTGTGGCATTCTATTCACAAACATTAACACCCAAAGTTCTTTCACTTTTTTCAGGCCTTATCAGCAGAATGTCCATTAGTTTCCATTCTTAAACATTTAAATGATGTTTAGTTACTTGAGACTCATAGTCACATTTGAGGAAACGGGTGTGGAATATAGATTGTGTAAGACCAAGTCTGTGACCTTTGGGGAGATTCAGAATGTTATGTGATAGAACAGTGTTAAAATCCATAAGAAAATTACAGGTGGTATTAACATTTATATCAGGGTTTTTCATCCTTATGCTATTGGTATTATGAGGCAGATGGGTAATTCTGATTATAAGAGGATTCCATTCCACTGTAGTCATTTAGCATGATGTGTATAGCTTTTGTAGATCATCTGAGAAATATTATTTTAGAGTAGAACAATAATTTCTGTCAAGTTTATGAGAAGATTCATCAGTGAGAGTTCATTTAAACTTGCTCTTGCATTATGAAGAGTAATCAAGGCTGGAAATATAAGTTGGATCACAGTTTGAAGGATCTTGACCTTACTAAGTTTTGGAGGTACTGATTGAAGCACAGCACAATTAGAAGTAGAAGAGTATTTAGCCTGACGTTTGCAGGATCAAAAAACTAGATTCAAATCCTGGATCTAAACTTTAGCAGTAATGGGACCTTATAGAGATACCCCAATACTTATGTTTGGTCATAACTAAACATGTATGTGAATAGGACACTGAAAATATTGTGTGCAAAATTTTGGTTATATCAAAAATTTGGGACAAAAATATATAGGAACAGATAGTCATTTTCAAAACAATAGTGATGAAGACCATAAAAGCAAAGGAAATCAGTAAATGACAATCCTTTCTTAGTTGGTAGACTGGGCTCACATACATAAATTATAGTCTCAACACTGAAATTTGGTAGAATTATCTATAATTTATAAGGAAATACTAACATGTGTAAATGGTTTACTGTTGATAGTAGAGTGACTCAATAGAATTTTTAATAAAGACATGCAAGTTCGCTGAAAAACTTTCTTAGTTATCAAAAATGTTTGGCATTTAAAGCCAACATATGCATATATGTATATGCGGGTTCATGGGGAGGTATCATAATCAAATGTTAATATTGTTGGTGTCAGAATTAGAAGTTACTGCAAAAGCAATTGTTTAACCTGAAAGGAGAAAATTCTACTTGCCTCAATGACCCATGTCTGGCCATTTTCAGTGTCATCAAGATGTTGTATGTATAAATGAGATGTTAGCTCTAAGGTCATCTTGGATAGAGAAACATTGTTTAGGCATCTCAAGGTGTGGACTTTGCCATTTCATTTAGGGAAGGTAAGACTTAGAGTTGGAATATGAGTACAGCATATCAACATAGCCTGATTATAGAGATCTAGCTTTGAACATTTTCCTATAAACTTTAGTTAGCCATTCAGATCATTTTGTTAGCACTGCCTTGATTTGGGTAATTGTAGAGATTAAAACCCGTGGTTTTCAGGATTGAAACTTCTGCTTCTGCAATTTCAGTATATTCAAGTCTTGAAATAAATGGTCATTTTGGAGCTAAATTAAGGAAAATTTATATAAGGCTTAAAACTGATGGCAGCCAGTTCCGAGAGAAAGGCATCTAATCCAAGCAGTGAATGTTTTATTCTGGTGAGGAAAGATTTTGTGACACAATTGGTTACACGTGAGCCCCTTTTCAAGGCTCACTACTCTATGACACTGCTGATTCAAGTGTTACATTAATGCCAAACCATACAACTCCAACATGTGACTCTTTTTGATAGCTAGCAGCTCCAGCAATGGCTACTTAACCGTCTCTGGGAGAGGCCTGCCTGAGGAAAAGGTGATAAATGTCAGACTGGGAGATTAATTGCATATGCTCCCAGTGACATGACATCCCATAGGACTTAGGAAGATGTTTGTGGTTTTATAAAGCATACTGTAAATATCAGATTCAGCTTTGGCTGTGACCCTGCCAAACACGGGGCTGATGTCATTTGTCATATTCAGACACTGCCTTTTAAAAAACATCCTTGTGCAGGCTGATGCCATGGTGTGATGTGTTTGATGGTTCTGAGGAAATTGTTCTCCTTATAGTAGGGAGGTGATAGGTAGGGAAGTGAAGGCAAGGTATTAAACCCTGCGACAGGGCACAAACATGTCACTCTGGGGAAGGAGTAAATAATGTTCTTGTGTTTTGATTAATGAAAGTTACTGGGCAGATTTTCTTATGTCTCCCAAAACTCTCTTCTACTGGTAAATTTTTAATGGGAAATCTATCAGAAAAGACAAGCAGAACCTTTCAAGGAAGAGGTTAATACTTGAGGTGATTAACTGTAGTGAGATATTTTTGGAGTTCCTACGGGGTGAGTGATAAGACTGGAGGGGATATATTGCGAGAAGCACCCTTTACTATCCTGTCATTAACGTGGCCGACAACTCTGTGGACTCACCTATTTAGCTTCAGATTGAGCTAACAATATATGTATTTGTGTTACACATGCATCTCATTTCTGTTCCTTTAGTAATCTCTATTTAAAACATCCTTACACCCCTTACTGCAAAGCCAAAACTATTAGCTTGTTTTATGGAATTCAACTCTCTGTTTGGAACAGTGAATATCTCACACTTCTCAGACTGAATGGAACATATTTTTGCTGTCAGCAGACAGATGTTCAGGGCATGAAAACTCACCTGAACCAGATAGGAGGCATCACCATCCATCTGGCTGCTAAAATGACCAGCCAGCAACAACCATCCATTACATAATTTGCTTCATTTTGGAAAATAGTTTTTCCACCTGAGACCCTAGAAAGCTTAATTCTACTATTGTCTTTGCTTTTCCTTCTCTGACTTAATACAATGTGCAGCAACACTGGTCTGGAGGTTTAAGTCCTGGGTGTCTACAGGGAATGTATGGCATAAGACCAAAGTGCTTTTTTTTTTTTTGAGGAAGAACACTTAATCTTTGTCACATAAGTGACCATGAGTGTAGCTTGAGTGGACACTGAGCATTGAGACTATGTATGTGAATAATTCATGCAAGTCTATAAAACTGTGAGTCAAAATATGGCTGTTGCTCAAAGAAAATGGGAATTTCTCCTCTTCAAGCCAAACAGGAATGACCAAGACTCAGGAACAGAGATTTAGGTTGCCCTGGATGACATTTGTCATTGTGGGAGTTAAGTAATTAACTTTTTATAGTGACAGAATAAAAGTAAGTCATAATTCAGAATAGGTACTAAACATGTTTGTGCGAAGATCAGATCTCTAGGCTACAACACATGGAAATCTCTTGTATTGGTTTTCCATGTTGGCTGCTAACCATATTGGCTTTTGTGGGGGCGTGTGTGTGCTCGTGAAAGATGATTATCTGCTAAGTTAATTCCAAAGAATTTACCTAACAGACAAAAGAATGCAAAGTCAACCAAAAGAGGTAAGTGAAAACTGTCTTTTCAAGTAAATAAATGTTGCCCTTGGCAGTTAGGAATTTCATACTGTATCTTTCTAATATTGCATAGTCATGGAAGCCCGATGTATTTAGCTTATAAGTCATTAACATAGCTGTGGCCTTTCTTCAGGAACTTCAGGTTAGAATAAGCTTCCTTAAATCTAGAAGACAAGGACTGGGAATGTGTCTCATCCTGACTCCCTTGTCTCCATTATATATTCCTTTCTACATTCTCATATTCTTCCAATGACTTACTTTGGTCCTCAGGTTTTTTTTTTTTTTCCATCTAGATTTTCTTTTAAAACATATGTTCAGATGGAGAAGTGTACTTTCATTAGGGAGGAGAGGGACCCGCTTCTCAGCCTCAGCTGCACTCTGATCAACATGTTTGCTTCCCTGTGATTGTCTTCATCTTGATTAAACACTAGTTTTCCTTTCCATTAATTTGTATATTGAGTTAGACATCCTCAAAAATTCTTTCTTGATTATTTGCTGTATATTGAATATTAAGTTGAGAAAAAAAAACAGCCCATAAAGTTCTTACAAATAATTACAAGGCTATGTAGTAAATGTTATGAAGGGAATATTTCCAGGTGCCAGGAGACACCATTAGGAGAAATTGCTTTCCAGCAGGGAGGGGGAGAGGTTGGAGCATGCACTGAAGAACAGTTATATTTGTGATAAAACATGATTGGTTATTAGTTGAACAGATTCATCTCAGCCAGAAATATGTACAGAGGCATACAAATATGAAGGAAACTTGGACTATGGTATTGAATGAAAAAGTAATTTAATTTGATAGAACTTGAACAGAAGACCAGAGTTGGGTAACTGGAGGAGTCAGATACACTTGCTAAAATTAGCCTATTAAAAATTAATACTGGTAAAATTGTATCATTTACATTCAAAGGAAGAACAATTGGAAATATGGAGTATTTATGGACAATTGTGTTATCCTGGGCCAAAAAATATTCCTGGAAATTATAAACTAACATGACAGAATGGATTTATGTGGATAATAAAATGAAAGAATTATGAAATTTAGCATTGTATCCAAAAAATAGAAAATGAGGTTTGGCACAGAACATATTGAACTGAGACATGATGGGAGATGATATGAATGACAGGTTCAAAAGAGCACAGGGAATCTTCACGGAATGGGTAGTTCAGGACTTTGATTTGGTTATCTATAAATATGGGAGGGGACAGGCTTAATAGTGATCTATCAATGCAGTTGGTGGTTTTGGATTGAAACATATCAAGTGGGACAAGTGGGATTAAAAATACAGGCAGTGCTAGATAATGATAGAGATTTCATTCATTGGTAAGATGTCAGGATTTTTCCTGAGTGATAGGAGTCATTGAAAGAAAGCAGCCCAGTGAGTATCAGTAGAACTGTTCTATTGAAATGTTGGTATTCCATAATTGTTATTTGTCAATCAAAATGAAGAGCACAAACACACACAGATGCATATATACGTGTATATATATATATATACATACATATATATATTATATATATATATATTATATATACATACATATATATATATATATTATCTTCTAGCCATATGAAGAATGGATTTTGAATTAGGCACATTTAGAAACAGAAACATGAACAAAAGAAGAGTCTTTAGAATTTTCCAGCCCCCCCCCCACCAAATGTAAAAATGTTAAACAAAGTAGAATAATATGTATTGAGTCTGTATATAGTCGCAAATGCAAAGCAAGTGTTTGACTCTATATTCAGAGGAAAGCTGTCTTGGCTTGGGCTTTTTAGAAGCAGACCCTGAGATGAGAATTCAGTGGTAGCAGTTTAATTTGGAAATGAAGAAAATGCCATCAAAAAATAAGGAAATAAAGCAAGGAAGATATTTCAGTGTGTAAAGGGCATATTTTCATGCAAATTACCACTGTGGGCAACTGGCACTTAATCCTGCTGAGACACTTTAGAAGACAGTAGAGAACATATGCTTTATAACTTTGTTAACAGACACTTATAAATGCATTCCACCCAAGGAGAGTGGATATAGGATATTTATAACCCAGCTCCCATCAACCATTGGTCAAAAGCTATTAATCATTTCGTCCTCGTACTTACTATGCACAGAGATGCTGACATCACTGACAAGTCAGACTGGCACACCTGAAAATGGTACGACTCTAGGAAAAAAAAAGCAGGACCCTCACATATTCTGCTGAAGTTGATTTAAAGATAGATCACCGCAAGATTTGTGCTAGATGATAATTTCATTGATTGAACGAATAAAGGGCCGGTGGATTTAGAAAGAAAAACAGAATTTATTTCTTGGCATGTTGGAACTGAAGACTCAATAGTGTATTTATGGTTTTATACCTCAAAGATGAGATCTGGACATGTATTGTAGGTTTTGGAGTGAGCAACAACATATACATAATATTAATGCAGAGAAATGAGATCCTTTATCTAAATTGCATAGTGAGGTTAGTGTACCAAGGAGAGAACTCTTGATATTGACATCATTTCAAGATAATGTCAAGAGGAGACGCTGAGAGGCCAAACAAAATTTTGAACATAGTCAACAGTTATAAAGGAATAATAAGGGATGTCCAGTTCTCAGTTTATTTAGTCTTCAGTGATCTGAGTAAGAACAGCTTATAGAATAGACATACTTGGCAACAGGCTTAGTAGAAACCTACCGCTCCTCTTCTGTGGCTGAAATGAAGATGGTGTGGAAGTTATAAGAGAAAGATAATTCAACACAGTGTTTTTAGCTTACTCATAGCCCAAAGGTTAGAAGAATGAGTAGAGTTTAAACGAGATACAACAAGGACAGGAGAACTAGCTTGATGGGGCAAAGTTACAAAAAAGATCATGTCAAATGGTTCAGGAAAAGTGAAGGCCTAAGACGAATATAGATCCCTTATTCTGGAACACTGAGAGAAAGGAGAACAGATGCGCATGTGTGAGTTCAAGTTAGTAGAAGGTCAAAACTGAATATTTATGAGGTGATGTCCCTTATAGACCTAGAGACAGACAATCTCCTGAGATTGTGTGGAGTGGAGTTCAGCAGAAGAGTGGAGAATGACTAAGGTTTGGAGCAATTATGGATATGCAAGAGAGATTTATGATAAAAAAAGATTCTTGGGGATCTACTGACTTTTCAGAGTAAGAATCTGTAATATTATGTCTACCTGATATTTCTGTGCAGTTTGCAGATAACTGGGAACAGAGAAAATAGCGATCTAGTGCTGACCTTTGATTTATATCACAGGTAAGAATACAGAAGAAGGAAGAACAAAAGCCCGGGACTTTGTTACGACTGCTTTTACTTTTATAATGCTGTGCAGATTTCAAGTATGCTCCATAATGCCTCCTGTGCTTCTTAATGCTCTCTCTCCTTCCTTAGATACTAACACCTATATTTGCTGACTTATAGTTATTTGCCAATTTCTTTTCAGGTTATAACAAAAGTCTTTTTATTTCAATTTTATGTTGTGGAAATGTAGACAGGTGTGCCATGGTGCATGGGTGGTTGCAAAAGGCTGTCTTGGAGTCAGTTCTATACTTCTACAACATGGGGCCTGGGATCAAAACCAGATCATAAGATTTAGTGGCATGTAGTTTTACCCCTGATCAAGCAGGTCAGTCTATCATACTATTTTTGAAATTCAATGTCCTTTTACCTTATTGCTATGGCATTTAATGCTTTTTCAGCAAATATACTACCACTCATTTTTCCTTGTTTCTAGAAAAGTTTCTAGTTCTGTTGTGTTAGCCTAGGGTACATTGTGGAAGCCAACAGTGAAATTTTTATCTTGAGCTTACGCTACATGCCAGTTGTCGTCTGGAGGTATATATGGAACTCAGGTCAATGCAGAATTCAGATTATAGCCTAATGACCAGATTTTCTCAAGTTGCCACAATCACCGGGGCAAGGAGAGAGCACCCAGTCAATTCTAACACTCTGTCTTACAAGTACAACCCAGCAATGGCATGCATTCATGTTCATTTATTTCCTTGGACAGATCAAATCATCTGGTCCCCCCAACATCAACATGAGTGTGAAAGTATAGCACCATCTCCACTGAAAAGGAGAGTTGGTCTTTTTCTATGTACATGATTGCTCACACATGTATGCCTGAGTGCCAGAAGGGGGCAACAGATCTAGATTAGATAGTGTGGTTGCTGGGAATTGAACTCAGGACCTCTGGACCAACAGACAATGCGCTTAGATGCTGAGACATCTCACCAGACCCAACAGCTGATGTTTGTTAGTAGCTCAATGTCTACTCACTCATTTTTCCAGCTTCTATGATAATAATGTAATTCCTTCTCCAGCCTTAACCCCTTTGCCACCTAAGTGTCCACATGTGCAAAATTCAGTACTATTTAATATTTCCCCTGAATATTCGTTGTGTTTTCTCTTTATGGTATTTACAGGCTCGTGGAGCTTGTGTTGACTCATTTCTCACGTTCTCCTGTTAAACTCTAATCTATGTCCTGGCATATTCATCTGGAAAGCATCATAAAGAGAAGTCATAAACAGACTTTTCATATTTAAGATTTGTTGATTCTTTCTTATTTGGAGATGCTGTCTTAGAGTATCAGTTAACTTGGAAAGCAAACATCTGTTTATTGCTTTGATAATCATGGGTCAATACATAGTGGGATTTCAAAAGTGTATTACTGGTTATTTCATTTTCATGTTTTCTCTTTTCTAAGGAAAAATATCATTCACATAAAACTTGCATATGGTTACCCATCTCTAGTTACCAAAAATTTTAAAGGTTTTACTTCAAATACCAGAAGGTAAGTTTTTCTGTCTCATGCCAGCTGCACAGACTATAACTTAATTAAAATTCGATACCATCTATCTTTATAGGCTAAAATTTCAGACAAACAGGGTGATTGCAATGTGAGAGGCCAATGGTAAGTTCAAGAATACTTGTTGTTTCTATGACTGGCAGGCGAGCATCAGGGTTCCCATGACTTCATCTTCATGCTTAATTTTCTTGAGTGTCTCATTGAGCACAGGTGATTGATATGCTGATTTTTTTTGTTAAGTATGACTTCAAAGGTTATAGGTGATTAGGCAGATATAAGAGATGCATAGGGTCAGTCATGGGAAAAGAGGCACAAAGTCCATGTAGTATTTGGCTTTTCCTTCCTTAAGGATGACCTAGGGGTCAACTAATCTAAATGTCTCCAAATGCTTTTCCTTTGGTGATATAAAACCTATTAGGAAAACATGGATGATTACATGATTGGCTATGTGTAACCGACTCAACATTCCATCCCTCTCTGGGATATCCCATTATACTTTAACTTCATATTTTTCCTAGAGTTTTAGAAATAAAGTTTTCATTCTGCATATATTTTAACTAAGTCCAGAGTGAAATTTACACATTATGCTGTTATTACATTATTACTATAAACATGCAAAATATAATAACAGGTCTAAATAAGTTTGATTCTTTCAACACACATAAGTTTACAGTTGGAATAAGCATTGGCAATAAAAGGCAAACTGGCAAGGCAGAAAGAATCTTTTACTTAATGCATGAAATTCATAGCTTGTGGGGAAAAAGGGTTGTAAAAAGAAAATCAAACAATAAGGTAAGTTACAAAAGAGAGAAAAGAAGAAAGACTTTCGAAGATAGAAAACTGTGACAGTAAATATGTAAGAAAGCTGAAGGCATATCTTGAAACAATATTGCTGCTTTCTTTGTATAAGACAATGTAGGGAGAAAAAAAATAGCAGTGCTCCTCTGCTTGCTAAGAAATATTATCTTAAAGCATCACGTATTCTGGTGACACCTTCTGGTTTCTCTAAATAAGAAATATTCATTAAATAAGTATAAGTCCAGGCTTCTGGTATGTCTCTGCAATAGCAATACTTGCGAGATAGGGGCAGAAGAACCATCTACCTGAAATCTTATCACAAAAAGCAAAAATGTTGCAGCAACAGGCATGAAATGACTGCATAAACCATGGCAATGGAACAATGGCAATATCAATGGACGTCTTAATTCCGAAGAGAAAAGTATGGGGTTCTACTCTTAGATAAAACAAAACAAAACAAGCAAGCAAACAAACAAAAGAGCAGGCAACTTATGAATTTGGGGAGGAGCCAGGGAGGAGCAAAATTATTTGTTGTCTTGTAAAGAGTGTTCAATCTTTAAATATAAGACTGAACATATATATATATATATATATATATGTATATATATATATATGTATATATATATATATATATATATATATATTAAAGGGTCTAAATAAGTTTGATTCTTTCAATGCACATAAGTTTACAGTTGGAATAAGCATTGGCAATAAAAGGCAAACTGGCAAGGCAGTTTATACATATATATATATATACATATATAAACTGTATATATATATACATATATACATGTACATATGTATATACATATATGTATATATATACGTACATATATATATATATACACACATCTATCAATCTATACAAAAAACAAAACCAGACCTATCAAGTTGTATTACTATCTGTTCTCTCTCTCACATACATATATACATGTGTGTATATGTGTGTGAGTGTGTGTCTATGTATGTGTGTGTAATAATAAAAGAAAGATGCTATCATATTGAGAATGAGTGATCATGGGAGGGGTCTGAAAGAGAATACTGCAGAGGAGTAAGAGGGAGGAAAGGGCGAGAAGAAAGTAATGAACATTTATTTCAATTATGAGCACCTTAAAGTGACTTACCCAAACTAGAGTAATAAAATCCCATAAAGATACATTATAACTCTTACCAGAATCTGTAGCTCCTGTCTTGGTGTTCACCCATACTACAAGTACTCTTCAGAATCGCAGATTTCTTTTGTCTGTGTCTGAAATCATTATAACGTGGTAAGATGATACACAATTTTTGTATTTTTCTGCTCAGTATTTTATTTGTTATATTAGTATATGCTTTTGCATGTGTCATTGCTCTATCTTATTTTATTATTTAAATATCCTTGTTCATTTCTGCTCAACACATCATAGTCAAATATTGTAAACAGCTAAGATATACACCAACTGAAAAACAGATAATGAAAATGTATATTTATACAGTAGAATATTCATCCATTAAGAAAAATGAATTTTGTAGGAAAGTGGAGGGAGCTAGCAAGGAACATCCTGAGTGACCTAACTCAGACCAGAAAGACAAACATTATATGCTTTCTCTTATAAGTAGATGTTATATTAAGAATATTGAGAATCTAGTAAGTGATTACAGGGGAGGAGGGGGATCTTACAAAGAAGGGGAAAGAGAATGCAGTGTTATAGAATGATAAAGAGAAAATTAGAACAGTAGGGTTAAAGGAATTAGGTGATGGTAGAACAATGTAGAGGGACAGGTATTGGAGTGAAAACTAACACTAAGGAAATTTTGAAAAGTCGGTTACTACAAAAGTTTCTTAAAATATTTACATATATAAAATATTTTAAATGAAATCACCATATAATGGGAAAAAATACTTCAAACTGACATCCTTTGTTACACGATAAAACCTCCAACATCAAATATGCTATAATTTTTCAGTTGTTGGCCGAAGCACTCTGTCTTATTTGGGGTTTCGACTGTTGTGATAAAACTATGGCCAAGAACAGCTTTCATATCTTGAGTCTAAGTCTATTGAACAATGTCCAGTCCAGCGCTCAAGGCAAGAACCTGGAGACAGGAGTCTCGAGGCAGGAACTAAAGCATAGTCTGTGGAGGAGTGCTGTTTTCTGGCTTGCTTCCCACGACTTCTTCAGACTACTTTCTTATACAACTCAGGACGACCTGCTTATGGGTAGTAGCACCCAGAGTGACCTGGGCCCATCCACATGAATTATTAATCAAGAAAATTTTCTGTAGACTTGTACCCAGGCTAATGTTATGGTTGCATTTGTTCAATTATTATTCCCTCTTTCCAGATATAGCTAGGTTTGTGTCAAGTTGAAAAAATATCCTACCAACACAGGATCCTATAGATTCCCTTAGTCACTAAAGGCTACTGCCAGTGGTACTTGTTAACCTTGACAATTTGAGAGTAAAATTGCTTAAGACATCATACACTTGCTGGATAGAAAAATGAAGAAGTGCCAACCGCAGCGGTGCTTGCCTGTAGTAGCAGAACCTGAAGGGCAGACGCAGGTGGATCTTTGTGAGTTTGAGGCCAGTCTGGTCTACAAGCTGAGTCCATGACAGCCAAGGCTACCCAGAGAAACACTGTCTCAAAACACAACAACAACAACAAAAACCAAAATGCTGTATGTTGATCTCAAAGAATAAATAAATAAACAAAACAATAGCAGCAACATCATTAAATGTATGACACCGCGGGGTCTGCAGTTGAAAGTCAATGATAATGGAGACTTTTAAACATATTACACCAGCCCATACTGCCATGGATAAGGGTAGATGCTGCTGTGTGTCACTCTCGACACTATAAACATATTCCACCTTCGTTATTTTGGTAGATGTTTATGGTAGATGTTTTGGTAGATGTAGATGTTTTATGCTGTTACCTTATAGTTATAAGAAGATGAAGAATCTGAGCCCATTTTAGATTCTACTTGTATCAGGCTAACCTATGTAAACACTCAGGCACATACATAATAAATATATGCATACATATGTTAAAATTGGAAATTGGGCTTCATTAAAATAAAGAACTTGAACATGAACTCAACCTAACAGTCTTTACTAATTTTTCTTCCAGGAGAGTTGTCATGGGTCTTTCTCATCCTAAGACATTTCAGGTACCTACCTACATTCTTAAAAAGATATCTTGCTGTACCCAAAATATAAAATATATTCTATTCTTTATCTAATTTATTACTTGACACATATCTAGTATTAAATGTATTTATGTAGTTAAAATTAATATGAAAATTTAATAAATCATAGCTTCTTAGCCATAGTCTAAATAATATATGTAGAAAACAACCTTGGAATTATTGGTTTTCTTCCTGAGGAGGTTTGTAGTTATTTTCAGAATCGGATTACGTAGAGTTTGGAAGACAGGCACATTCAGCTGCTCACTGTAGCTTCTTAGGGGTGAGGCATGATTATTAACAAACCGGGCCCCACACTGTGACCATCATAAAAATGTGTATTGATTGAGAAAGCTGAACACATTTTCTTTCTTATATATCTAAAATGAGATTCTGATAATGCACAGAGGATGGAGGAAGTTGAAAAGATGAGATTTGGGGTCAATTTACCTCATCATGGAGTAGAAGAATCCTAGGGTATAATTTGGACTCCAGTGTGAAATCTAAGAGATTATGCCTGAAAATTTATATTTGCTTAAAAAAGCAAATAACTACTACTAAGCCCACCAGTATATTTATTTCTCCTTTCTTTTTATTCTCTCTCTCTCTCTCTCTCTTTTCTCTGTCCTCCCCGCTTTCTCTCATTAGTTTTCTTATCCTTATAAATGAGATAAATGTGCAAAAATTTCTTTGCTGACTTTCAGTATGATGTCATAATGAGAACAATGGTGTATAACAATGATGTTATAATGAGAACATCAAAGGGTTGCAGTGATGGCTTCGCCTATAAAATGATTACCTTTCAGGCAATGAGGACCTGTGTTAGAATCTCTGTTAAACAAAGTTTCCAGGCACAGTGGCATGTACTTTCAATCCAAGTACTGAGAGGCTTGAAAGTGGGGATCCTTGAAGTTTGCTGGCCAGACACCTTATTCTGCTTGGTGACAGGGCCAGTGATAGACCTTGCCTTAAAGAAGTTATGTAGTATTCCTAAAGCTGATAGCCA
This sequence comes from Psammomys obesus, assembly GCF_907164565.1. Taxonomy (NCBI): domain Eukaryota; kingdom Metazoa; phylum Chordata; class Mammalia; order Rodentia; family Muridae; genus Psammomys; species Psammomys obesus. The sequence continues at coordinate 18,314,442 of NW_026596064.1, forward strand.
AAGTTATCCTCTGATTTTCACATGCAGGCCACGTACCCACCATACACATACATACCTGCTTGTAAGAAAGTAAATGATGTTTAACACACTTGTGTAGTAGTGAGACAAACAGCAGGGTAGTTACAAACTAGCTCTCATCTACCTAAATTTCACTTTCTGCTGTTAGTTTCCCATGAACCACCATGATGAACAAAATATCCATGCTCCACCATGCTCAATAAAGTTCAGAAAGTGTTTGTGTGTGTGCACGTGAGTACAGACATGAGAGAGAGAAACACAGAGAGAGATACAGAGACAGAGGAACAGAGGGGGTGAGAAATGAGAGAGAAAGGACAAGAGAATATATTCATATAACTTATACTATTATTATAATTATTTATTTTGTTACTACTGTTGAATTTCATTGTTAATGTACGTCTATGTTTTATTTATACAGTAAATTGCATCATAGAGAGGTTTGCAGATGAAAAATACCAACCATAAGGTTGGCATTATTCAAACTTTGGGGAATTTGTGGGTCTTAGGGTACATCCACTATGAATTAAACATAACTGAATTTGAATGGCTATTCTAGCAACCTTAGGAGCCATAAAAGCTTCTGGAGAAAGATGGGGAATCGGGATCCTACTGAAATCAGGATCAGGCTTGAGTATTATGTGCTTAGTAAGTTATTCGGAGGCAGAAGGCAGAGTTGGTGACTCAGTGAAGGGGGGGGGAACAGACATGCAGGGGACAGTCTGCCTGGAAAGAGATTTATGAATTATGGCTGCTATAGTTAGAAGAAATTAGAGGGAAGAGTCCTCCACAGACAGAAGTATAAAATGGAAAATATTGCTTGCTTTAAAGAGAGGAAAAAAACTTAAAAATAAAAAGGAAACCTTAGAAACATTTCTACAATTGCCTGAGAACCAGAAAGTATAAATCATCAAATAATGTTCACCTAGATGGGATGGAAGCTATTGTTTAAGTATATTACAAGGAAGGGAGAAATTTTGACCAGGAGGAACTGGGAAAGAAAATGAAAACTGCCCAACAGTGAATAAAATATAAGGGGAACAGTCATTAGCCTGTAAAATAAAGACAGCTCAAAGTGAGGACTGGGGAAGCAGAGAGAAGAAGGAAAGGCAGGGATATTGTGTCACTATGAATAGGACAATTCCTTGGCTTAGGTGAGTGATGGTGGGTAACTAGCTGGGACCTTGCATTACTTATATGCTAATTCTGCTTGAACCTGTCAAGAGGAACTCTTCTCCCCCTTGGGATCATTTCCAAAGCCCCAAGGCCACTGTAGGAAAGTGCAGGATAAGGCATTATACCTTCGTAGTGAAGATTAGGGATGGAGGACAGCTAGAAGGCAGGGTGTTGTAAATAGACTCTCATTAGTGCAGGCAGGCTTCGTGCCTGCTTAATTATGGAGCACTTGATAACATCCCGAAGTCATGAAAATCAGGAGGAGAGGTACAGATAATTGAATGGAATTGAAGAACTGGCGGCAGTGAGAGCATCATTAACATAGTTTTGCTGTTGTTGTTCTTGTTGGCACCTGCCCTTGTCATAACTTACTCTGGGCTTCAACAGCTGCATGCTCCAGTAGGAGAGAGGAAGCGGCGGGGAAGGAGAATGGCAAGTGGGAACTGTTGTCCTTAATAGAAGCCTGATGTTCATGGGATATGTCTCTCCTTGTCACTAGAGGAATCCATGTCTTTATCTGTTTCCCTCATGAAGCATGCCAACATTCAGTTTCCATAGAAGACACTGGGTATGTATCACTGCGGATCTGGGACAGTGAGTCTTGGGATGTCATTTTGGTTTGTATTTAGAAAGCCAATACAGGTTACAGTTGTCCTCTGAGAGCTCCTTGATGTTTGCCACTCGCCTGCCTTCTTGAATGAGACAGGCCAAGTGTAGACTTCTGACCTTTCAATAAAAATACTCTCAATTTGTAATGTTTGAACAGTGATCATGTTGCATGGCCCTGTGTACATACATTTACAATTATGACATTAGTCTGGGGAGATGGTTCACTGAGTAAAGTGATTACCACATGAGTGAGGATCCCATAATCTATGCGAAGGAGGAAGCGGTTGTGCACATCTGTAATCACTGTTCTCCACTCGGAAAATGGAAGGAAGGGGATAGAATCCCTGAAAGCATGTGAACCAGTCAGCTTGACACATGCAGGATTTAAGGACAAGAAGCCAAGGTAGAAAGTGAGGACTGACAGTCAAGGCTCTTCTCTGACTTCCACAAACATGCTATTACAGCCGCTTGTCTGTCTTAATTTGTGCAAGCAGGAACACACACACACAGAGATACTATAAAAATGTGATTTTTATTGTTGTTCAATTTTTTTTATTTTCTTTTTAGCTATCTGAACATTTGGGGGAAGCTCTGTCATCATTTATTAATACACTAGCATTAACTTGTTGCTGAAAATTTCCCAGCAAGAGAATTTTCTGTTTAGTGAGGGAGCAACTTTGGTAACACAAGCCAAGGAGCAATAGAGATTTCTCCATCTACCCTAGAGAAAGTACATGCAGGGCCTGTGCCCTGTGCTACACTTGTGCATGGAGACGGAGCTGCTGCCTGTGACTCAGAGCATGTTTCAGGGAGTGGGATGTTGTAGGGTTCAGTCAGCTCTTCCTGTGTGGGGAGGGGAGGCTGAGCAGAGAGTGCTCGGGTCACAGGAGCAGCAGCAGCTGTGGCTAGCTTTCTAGTGCAGATAATAAAATAGCGTGGAGGGACTCACATGAGATAGAATCATTCTACAGAAAATACTGCCACTTGGGATCCTGCCAAGCTTCCTTTATCCCAAGCATTTTTTTTTTTTAAAAACTTGGTTATTCTTTTTCCTTTTTACCTTGTTTTTCTATTTTGTTTTTAAAAGAAAGTAAAGGACTTGTTTTAGATAGAATAAAAAAAATGACCTAAATGCTCATTAAACACAAGCTTGGTATTCTCCTCTTAGTTATCTTTACAGTGTAACTCTCCTTAAACAGTGGTCCCAGGCCATGGGCGAACTCAGAAGCTGGACTCCATCAGTGGCTGCCTGGGGCATAGCGAGGAGAATAGCAATTGGCAGGAAGAACATTATTTTTTTTTCCTTTTCTGTTTTTTAAATTTTTTTGTAAGATAGTCTCTCTGTATTGCCCAGACATGCCTCAAACTCAATATGTGCACTTCCTCCATACTGCCTCTGCCAGGAACTTTTACTTACATATGTCTTCCTATCACAGCAGAAATTGCCTCCACCTGTCATGAAAACACGCATATGCTTGTGCTAGTGCTATTGTGTATTTGGGTACAAAGTCCAGGATCTTCCTGTAGTGAAGACTGGCTCTATGTTTTTGTCCTTAGTCATGGAATTACTCAATTTGGACATCTAATATACCGAGAGGTGCACGTATGTGAGGGGCCCTTCAAGGCCCCATCCGCTAGTCTCTCTCTTTGTTGAGTGCCTTTCCTTTCTCTACTGATATTCTGTGGCAGTGCAAATTCAGACAAACACTTGGACTGCTAGGGAAAAATGTGCATGAAAAATGTACATCAGAGCCAGAGTATGGAAGCCACTCTCTCTCCCATAAACAGTTTCAGGGTTTATTTACGGTGCCTAAATGTAACAATTAGAATTTCAGTAAGTCATGTGCTGAAGCTATTGGAATCAGGAGAGAAACCTCCCGTTTTTAGGGTTTCTCCAAATGTTTTCAAGAACTTCAAGTAGAATATATCTTTAAAATTTGGACAATGGCTGCTCAACAATATTTTCTCTTTAATAACCCACTTTTCTGTTGAAATTACTATAGACCCAAAGAGAATGTCTATATCAGTGATATCTCAAAAAAATATTAGAAATAATAACCTGAGTTTTCTATAAGCCCCTTTGTGCTCTTTGGGGGTAGTTTTAACATAACCATTTCATCCTTTAACATAGCTTCATGTGTAAAAGCCCATGGTAAGCATTTCTGTAAGAAAAATTGCAGCCAGAGGTGATTTGTGTTTGTGTGTAAGTGAGAGAATGAGAGACAGAGAGAGGGAGAAAGAGAGATGTCACATCAAAACATTTCCAACAACATATACCATTGCAGATGTAAAATTTCTGTGAATATTTAAAACAACAGCACACTTAATAACATTTACGCAAATCTGTTTTACTTTCTTTGAGTTCTCAGGATAGTTTGAGAGATTTGACATTCCTGAGTCATAATTCATGACTATGTTTTGTTAAGTAAGCAATGAAAAGTGGTGGAGACAGACCATCAGACTTTCGTACAGTTTTTCAGCAAGCTGCTAAGTATCCAGATGTTTTAGAAACAGCTGTCATTTGATGATTTCATTACCAAAGCTATTGGTAATTACATACGGCTTGATACATCCCTTAATTCACAGATCTTGACTGCCTCTTGAAACAGCGGATTTCATATATATTAGAATCCCTACTAGAACGTATATATTTGTATCCCCTTCCACTGGAGATGAATGTATTATTATGTACATCCAGAGTGACTTGTACCTAGTTCATTTGTTGAGGCTAAATGGAGTACCAGGAATGGTGATTTTTTTTAAATGAAGGCCTAAATTTTATCTCCTCTAGTTCATGAATCCTGGAAATACAAGATAAAGATGTTGGCATCCAGTGAGGACCTTCCTGTTATAGCACCCCACTGTAAAAGTAGATGGGCCAGGTTGTTAGAAGGGGCAACAGAACACAAGGAGCTAAGGTCACTTTTTTTTTGGAAACTACACTCTCAGGTTGATTACTCCTTCCCAAGCTATGCCATTTGTACCTTAACGGAAACAGAAGTACATAGGTCTAGCTTCTTTTTACTAAACCACATCTCACACCAACAGCCCTGCATTATCAACCAAGTTCTAGCACTTTAAGTTGTAAGGTCACATTCAAACCACAGCATACCCAGAGTGAATGGAATCAAAGTTTGATGAAATAAGATATGACCTTTCTGCATACCATTAATTTCATTATTTTGTATATAAATTCTATGAAATTAATGGCTTACAGTTCACATGTGAAAAAAAATTACTAGAATTATCTCCAATAAGTATTGAATTCTTTATAGAATAGTGTTCATATAATATATGGTAAGTAGCTTTTGATACAGCTCAGATATACCTACAAAGTGCAAGTATCACTGATGTCAAACACACTTTATTCCTTTATAGGACACTTTTTGAGTAATGCAAAGACCATTCTAACTAGTGTAGGTTTTGCTCTAAGAAATGGAGAGGAAGCTGCATTTGGGGCATAGAGTTTTACATACCCATCGCTCTCAGAGTTTTAATTAAATACATTGGTGAGTACTCCCTGTAGAAAACTCTGGGTGGTCAGCTGCAGCAGGTAGGAGGTCAATTCACCCAGTACCTGCACCAACCTAACGCTGACTTTGCCCAAGACCCTTCTTCACCCCACACACTAAGTTTGGACAAGTCTTAGTATTCCACAGGGGGGAAGCGACCTACCATCATGACAGAACCTGAATATTTACATCACCCCAAAACACATGTCTGTGTTCTAACCAACAGGTGTTGTATTAGAAATTGATGCCTATAGAGGTAATAAGAGGGTGATACTGGTGCTCTAATAAAAGAAGTCTGAAAAAAAAAACTCCCTGTCCTTTCCATATTATAACATCTAGAGGTGAGAAGTTGGAAAAACACACCTGGCCTTCATGTTCCAGTTAGTTCCCCAAACTTCACTTCTCATGTTTGTTCAGAATGCACTTCATTAACAGAGACACCTCATCAGCCTTTCAGTAACCATGTGGCCATTAGCTGTATCATTTTTATAAAATTACAGCACATTCCTTCAGCACTTCTTTACTTCGAGATATTCATATTAATATGAATATCTTGTTAATACAGATTAATTTATCCATCTCGAGAAGTATGAAAGTATCTGTTGAATTTCACCTATGAAAACTTTTTCTGTAGAAAATTAAACCTCAAGCTTTCAAAATTCATACTAATATTACCTTGTGCTATTATTTAATTCTTTCTTCAACCATTTCCAGATACACTTGATTTCTTTTCCTGTTTACTCCTTTAGGAGAACTTTTTTTTTTTTTTTTGCTACTTTGCAAAAGAAATAAGTGAATAACGAGTTTCCTGTTTATGTACTTTATTTCAGGATGAATAGCACAAATCTTTTTTTCTCTGATAATTTCAATACATGATTCCCTTAAATTCATTTGATATATTGTGTTGTTTTAAAGTTCTAATCTGATGACAGTGTCCTTTGCTTTACAGAAGCTTTTCAGTTTCATGAGGTCCCATTTATTGATTGTTGATCTTAGAGCTTGTGCTGTTGGTGTTCTGTTCAGGAAGTTGTCTCTTGTGCCAATGAGTTCAAAGCTCTTCCCCACTTTTTCTTCTAACAGATTTAGTGTATCTGGTTTTATGTTGAGGTCTTTGATCTACTTGAACTTTAGTTTTGTGCACGGTGATAAATAGGGATGTTTGCATTTTTTCTACCTGTAGATATCCAGTTAGTTCAGCACAATTTGTTGAAGATGCTAACTTTTTTCCAATGTATGAATTTTGGTCATTGTCAAAAATCAAATATCTGTAGGTGTGTGGGTTTATTTCTGGATCTTCTATTTGATTCCATTGATCCACCATACTGTTTCTATGCCACTATCATGAGTTTTTTTTTTTATTACTATTGCTCTGTAGTACAGCTTGAGATCAGGGATAGAAATGCTTCAAGCTTCTGTAAAGCAAATGACACTGTTGTCAGAAGAAAACGACAGCCTACAGACTGGGAAAGAATTTTCACCAACCCTATATCTGACAGAGGGCTAATATCCAGAATATATAAACTCAAGAAGTTAAACAGAAACAAATCAAGTAATCCAATCAAAAAATGGTGTACAGAGCTAAACAGAGAATCCTCAATAGAGGAATATCGAATGTTAGAGAAACACTTAAAGAAATGCTCAACGTCCTTACTCATCAGGGAAATGCAAATCAAAATAACCCAGAGATTTCACCTTACACCCATCAGAATGGCTAAGATCAAAAACTCAAGTAACAGCACATGCTGGAGAGGATGTGGAGAAAGGCGAACCCTCCTCCAATGCTGGTGGGAATTCAAACTTGTATCACCTCTTTGGAAATTAATCTGGTGTTTTCTCAGACAATTAGGAATAGTGCTACCTCAAGATCCAGGTATACCACTCCTAGGCATATATTCAAAAGATGCTCAAGTACACAAAAAGGACATTTGCTCAACTAAGTTTGTAGCAGCTTTATTCATAATAGCCAGAATCTGGAAACAACCCAGATGTCCCTCAGTTGAGAAATGGATACAGAAATCGTGGGACATTTACACAATGGAATATTATTTAGCAATTAAAAACAAGGAAATCATGCTATTTGCAGGCAATTGGTGGGAACTTGAAAAGATCATCCTGAGTGAGGTATCCAGAAGCAGAAAGACATGCATGGCACTTACTCACTTATAAGTGGATATTTGACACATATTATAGGATAATCATACTAAAATCAGTACACCTAAAAAAGCTAAGGAAGAAGGAGGAAGCTGGGTAAGATGAACAGTACTCATTCAGAAAGACAAATTAGAAGGGCTTTGGAAAAGGGGAAGAAAACAGAGAACAGGACAGGAGCATACCACAGAGGGCCTCTGAAGACTCTACCCAACAAGGTATCAAAGCAGATGCTGAGGCTCATAACCAAACTTTGGGCAGATGCAGAGAATCTTACGAAAAAAAGAGGAGATAAAAAAACCTGGAGGGGACAGGAGCTCCACAGGGAAAGCAACAAAACCAAAAATCTGGGCACAGCATCTGTTTTGAGATTGCTACCACAAGCAAGGACCATTCATGAATATAACCTAGAACCCCTGCACAGATATAGCCCATGGCAGCTCAGTCTCCAAGTGGGTGCCCTAGAAAAAGGAACAAAGCCTGTCTCTGACATGAACTCAGTGGCTAGCTCTTTGATCACCCCCCCCCAGTGGGGAGGAGCCTTACCAGGCCACAGAAGAAGACAGTGCAGCCAGTTCTGATGAGACCTGATAAGGCTAGAGTCAGATGGAAGGGGAGGAGGACCTCCCCCAGCAGTAGACTTGGGGAGGAGCATGCGAGAAGAGGGAGGGAGGGTAGCATTGGGAAGAGATGTTGGAGAGGGCTACAGCTGGGATACAAAGTAAATAAACTGTAATTAATAAAAAATAAATTAATGAAACAAGTTCTAATCTGATGCCCTCTGTTCGAGAGACTGCTAATTTAGTAATATAGAAGTCAGCATTCTAAAACTTGAGATTTCTAATCACGTGTCCTACTTTTTCCATATCAGTGTTTTAAATTGAACAAATGACAGATACTCTTTTTTTTTAAATAGATAACTCTAGCTGAATTGCTGTTCATTGTTATTATCTTTTTGCTCCTGTATTTGTGCTTATTTTTCTTCTTTTGCTTTTTTTAGTTTATGTCCTCTTTGTAACCATACAATTATTTGTTCTTTTAATACCTGAAAAGTTCCAGTTATATGAGTCTGCTTATCTTGTGTCACAAAGTTGCTTTCAATCCTAATTTGGTTTATTTGTTACCAATAAATTTTAACTAATCTGGACAATTAATGAAATGTTCATTGTCTGATTTCATTAATAATAAAAGAAATACATTGCTCTATAAAATTTCCAAGACTGGCTTACATTATATCAGGAATACCAGTTAAGTGTTCCTAAGAAAACAGTACCAACTAATTAAGCCTTTGTACACTCATATAGATAACTGGTCTATAAATGTAGTAAATGGTGAATTTGTAGTCTCAGTGAGTCCCAAGTATGGATTTCCTATAATGGGTGAAGCTCTACCAAAAAAATCATTGAAAAGTATTAGGAACTGCACAAAGCTATGCCCATATGGAAAAACACATCGGCTGTCATTTGGTTTTCAGATGGCATGTTGTAGTCAAAATTGAATTGAAGTTGTTTCTTGTGCCATTTATATAGTATCACATTTGGCCAGATTTAGCTCATTTAAATGTTATTGTGAAATTAGCATAGTGTAGGTACTGGCTGTATGTAGAAAGTTAATTCTGCTGGGGAAGAGTTGTTAAGAGGAATACCTGATTGTATTTCATGCTTATGCTCCAGTCCAGGTGATGGGGACATCTGGTGATGAAAGGGAATACAGAAGAAAGAAATCCCTACTTTTGAAAATGTTATTTTATCTTTTACATATTTCAGGAAGGAAATGTACAAGATGCAAATGAAAAGATGACTGGAAAAGCAAATATCATCTCTTGCTGCAGAGGATCATTAGAGAGAGTTAATGTTCCCTGGACTGGGGTGGACAGTGGAGATAAAAGCATTAGGAGAGAGACATGCTTTATGAGCCCTAAATGTTGGAAAGTAATGAACTCAGTAATAGCACAGTGTTGATGATATTACCCCATGTATGACAGAGAATTTTGCTAATTATATCTTAACCATTTCTCCGTGTTCCCTGAAGAAGTCATGGCTATTTGTAGTTTTTATTGATGTTCCTTAGACTTCAGCATACATCATTTTTCCATAAATATCTTTTCCACTGTAGAAATGGTTCATTGTAAATTATTTTATGAACAGATAGCCATAGATTCTACTACAAGAGAGAAATAATGTAGTGATTCATCTAAATGGAAACAAAAGAAAAAATATTTAGAGTTGTTTATCCTGTAAATCCTGTTCATTCCTTCACTTGCTGTATTTTATAGATTGCAATTTAATAATTGGGGAGAGACAAAGGGAAGAGAAGCCTTACAGATTTTGGCTGGGCATGGTAGTTCACATGTCTAACAGCAAATGGGGGGTAGGGATAGGAATATCAGTAATTCAGGGCCATCCTTGATCATGTAAATGTTTCATAGAGCTCAGGGAGGGGAAAAAAAGGAAGGAACAATCTGAATTAGAGAAATTGACAAATTACATAGGGTTACACTCATATTTATATGAAACTGGGTACAGTGTTTAAGAAAGGGTATGTAGGTTCTAAAGAAATGAGTAAACTGTTAAGAATATTTGCTGCTTTTGGAGAAAACTGGATTAATTCCCAGCACCCATTGGATAGCTCACAACAGCCTGTATCTCCAGTTCCAAAAAATCAAAGTCCTCTTCTGGCATCTGTGGATAATGATACACACCTGTTATCCAGAAAGACATGCAGGCACACACACACACAAGACTAAAACTAAAAATAAATGAATCTTTGAAAGGGAGGTGTTAGATGAGAACAGAGCCAAAGACATCCATAGGCATCAGGCCACACTAAAGTCAAGAGACTGGGGGGAACTATGGTCTGACATTTTATACAGCAGAACCTCTACAGGTAGTGAGATGTCTGATATAATACAATCAGTTGCTTCAAGCTCCTGATACCTTGGCTTTCCTTCCTAAGTGGGTTGTATTTTGAACTCTGAGCTAAAATAAACATTTCTTTCCTGGAGGTGTTATATATTTAAACAGCAGACCTGCAATGGTGAAAGAGGTATGCCTGCTCTTGCACGGGTTAGATATTAAGAAGAATTATGCACTTTAAAGCGAATCCTGCTTAGATTCCAGAATAATTTCCATTTAGAGAAGAACCCTTGATGAAGCTTCTATTTATTTAGGTGACTCAGAATTGTATCTGTCTCTCTGCCTGAAAGCTTAATGGGATACTTGAAATGCAGTAGACATAAAATAAAATCTGCTGAGTGACTGTTTGAGAGACAGTCTCAAACTTGAGGAACTTCACATGATAGTGAAAAAAAAAAGGGGTCATATCGCTACTACTGGATGCTTGGTTAGAGAGCTTGAGAGTATGAGGAAGAAAGACAGTGAGGACTCACTTGGACACTGAGGAATGCCAAGGACAAAATAGTGCCTAGAGACCTGTGATTTCAAAGCACACACACAGGCACGCATATACACCACACACACACACACACACACACACACACATGCACACACACACACACACACACACACCCATGTATGTACACCCACATAGTGGGGGAGGGAAGGGAAGGAGAAAGAGGGAGAGACTTCAGTGATAATAACAAGAAAAATGGTGATTTTAAGCTCACTGGGGAGTAAATAGTAGGCGGCTTGCTGCTCTCTTGCCTCAGCCGCTGGAGCTGGTGGAGGTGGTTGAACACAGGGGAGGAAAAGTAACAAACTTAGAAAGGATTGCATGTCACATAGTAATTTTGTTTAAATCATATTTAGTAAGAGAAAGAAATGGATCTCATAAAAATAAAGGAATTTGTTCAAGACAGAAGGAAAGTTCCAAATAAAAGTAGAACAGAGTAGGAGTGGGGGATGGGTGGACCCAATATGAATAAGATGGGGTTGGGGAGGGGTGTCAGACTCTAAAGAAAAAAAAATGAAAGTAATATTGGGAATGAGGTGAAATGCTGCAGAGGTGTTAGGAAATCATGGTTTTAATCTTTGGAGAATACTTGTTTTACTGCAGTTACTGGATATGCAGTGGCAGTTATTCAGGAGCAGGTGCGTGTGTGTGTGTGTGTGTGTGTGTGTGTGTGTTGTGTTTTATAGCATTCCTAATTTTATTAACATTATTTTTCCCATTTTTAATACTTTAAAAAAGGAAATGGACACTTAATTCAAAGTAATTAATGGACATAGGTACTTTAAAGGAACCTATGAAGACAGCGTTAACTGAACACTTGCTATGCTTCACTCAGGGTTTGAAGAGCTTTAAAGAGATTATCCCTTAAAGAGTGTTATCTCCAAACCATGCAACATAAAATAGTAAACAAACTACCCTATTTTAAATCAGGATTCAGAAGTGTAACTGGCACTGGGATATCAATAGATTCAACCAGTAAGCCATTTTGCTTTTTTTAACATAATTATAGTTTTCTGTTTCAATCTTTTCTGATGACCACCAACACTTTACAGTGATCCATTTTGGCACATCCATTTTGGCTGGAGAGATTTATTTTTGTATGTGCATCAAGAATGGCTAGAATGGGTTAAACAATGGAGTTGTGAAAAATGACAGAACAATGTGAGCCAAGACGCAAGTGTGACAAAGTGATGAGGAATGTCATGTCACAATTCAGTGGGACAATAAAATGGGAGGGGTTTCCTGACTGCCTGATCCTTCACAGATGCCTTCTCTGATGCAGCTTGATCATACTGGCATGCAGGAGACTGCTGTGATTGGCTGACCATCACTCACTGAGAGGTGAAAAGAACTGGGCTACTAACTTAGTTCAATCCATATATGTCCCGTAGAATCATGTGCGGTAGCTACTTATGCTTCCTATATGTAGTACAATCTACACAACTACCTTAACTCAAAGGCTGGGAACGAAAGCTATAAAAAGAAGGCTAGACAATTTAAAATCTCTAGAATATTAGCTTGATAAGAACTACTGGCTAGATTAAGTCTTGTCTCCTAGGGTCCTACCTCACAATGAGGTGCTCTGTATTTATTGCTTTGACTAAAACTTAATTAGCAGAAATCCAATAAAATACCTTGTGTGATATGTATCCCATTATAGATTTTTGTTAACATAATTTTATTATGAATATTTAGATACATATTTACAGATTTGGAGTATTGTTGGTCAAAAGACAGAAAACACAAATATGATATGTATTGGTGTCCATTCCTGTGATCTATACAATACTGCCTATATGCAGGTTGGTATCACTGGGCAAGTTGGAAGCCACACAGCACAGTTGTTAAGTTTGTGGAGTTTGCTGTAAGACCAGCAGAGTTTAACACTGAATCTCGAGAGATGGTTCGGTGTTTAATCGCATTTGGTTTAGATTTGCAGTATTTCCATGAACTACCTCTTCCTTTGTGGACCATAAACCCCAAAACATAACTGACTGTCATCCTTAAGGTAAAATGTGAAGATTGAATCATTGAGGATATTTTGTCATCTCAGCCATTGTTGAGGTTCATAGACTTTCAAGCTGATTAAGACTAATGATTGTTATTTTCCTCACTTGGTACCTTGCATAGCACTTCTGACCCTACGAGAATCAGTCCTTGGTGAAGACACCCCCAGGTCTGCTGTAGCTGGATTCCCCCTAGTTCTGTGCCTGAAGTGTTTTCTTTCTTCACCAAGAGGATCTGAAACTTGTGGGAGCTAAAACTTATGTGAGGTAACAAATGCAATGGCCATAGCCAATAAAATTTGGGGGGTTCTCTTGGATCCACCTAAGCAAAAACTTGAATAGAGATCTCCTATGCCTGAAACTGGGATTTTTGTCAGGTTTTATGATTGCTCATGAAATTTCTCCATTCTTTAATTTTAAGGCTCTTGGAGGGCAGGGTAAATTTAGCCAAGCACTTCCATGTCTTCTGGTAAACTATGGAAAAAGTACTGAAAAGGCAAACATTTATTTAAAAAACAAACAAACAAACAAACAAACAGATAAATCAGTTTCCCCAGATTTATAACTCAAATAAGCAGAAATGTTAAAAAATTAAACATACACCGAGTCAAAGATTAGCTATTTTTAGCTGTATGAGCATTGAAGAAATACAGGGTTGCTTTCCCCTTCATAGGCTTTATTTCTGTCATTGTGGAGTAAGTACAGCTCTTCAGGCAACTGTCAACATAGAGTCAAACAAAGATTGTCACACAGGACCAGAGAACAAAAACACAGAGTGTACATCTGATTGAGCACTGTGTGCATTCTTCTCCTCCTTCCCTTCTGTGCCGTGCAAGGTTGCTGGTTTGCTTGCCTGTCTGACTTAAAATAACCCTCAGGGCCTTCTGCAAGTTTCCCCCTTAGCTTTACCACGTAAACATTCAGTGTAATGCTACTGTGACAATAAGATTTATATATATATATATATAATAATGTATTTAGTTAGTTAGTTAGTTAGCTATCTAGATATTTATATAGTTATATAGTTATACAGTGAAGTGTTTCAAAAGAACCGATATCTCGTATTAAGTATATTTTATAACCTTCTGGAAAATTCTGATAATATAGATGAGAATTTTATTACATTCTGAGAGATGCCATCATGTTATACAGCCTAAATTTTTAAGAAGACATTCATTTTGCTGTGAGTTTCTTTTACTGTCAAAAACATGTCATGATCAAGTTGGAAACATGTATCCATGTTCAGTATCCATCTGTAGTTGAAGCCTGCAAGGAACAATGGAAAACTGTTGAGGAAAAAAAAAAAAAAACAAACCACACAGACTACCTTCCTAGGTACATGTGTAAATATTGCTAACAGTTAATTTTTACTTCTTAGCCAGGATTTTAAAAGCCCTTGATTAGATTTAGCTAATTTTACAGTTTCATGACTGCTACTTTTTTTTTTAAGAGATCATCTCAGTGTATGAAAATCCTGAAACTACAATATATAGGTAGCTTTTCATGGACATAGAAATTTGGTGAACATGTACTCTACTTATTCTGACATAGCATTGGCCCGAATCATACTTAGGTGTTAAGATGATGAGTTGATCTGGTGAGTATATGTTCTCCTAGGTGTTTATGTCTTTCCGTTATTGCTGAAATGCCTGTCTAATTTGGCAAGATATAAACTGTTCAAAGTTCACATATTTCTTCAAGCAACTTTTGTGTATTCTGAATATGTAAGCATTCCTTTCCACTTTAGACATAAAGAGACAAGAGAAAGACATGATCTTAATCTTCCATGAGTTTTTGATGTAGTGGAAGTAATACTGTAAGCTAACAATTACGTGTCAAAACATTTTAAAATGCCCTCATGAAATTGTACAGAGGGGCACTATATGGTTTGTAGGGAGAAGCTGTCAATTATGTTTAGAAGTATTGTTTAAGGAAGTGAGTCTTAAATTAAGTTGTCAAAGTTGAGATTGTCTGCTAGGGAGAAAGAAAAGAGGAGAAAAGAGGCATTTAGCAGTACAAAGTTTAAAGGCATTAAACAGCTCAGAAAACTGGCCTGAGTAGATTGTAGTAAGAGGTAAAATATAAACAGTAAGCCAAAACTGACCTATGAGTCACAATTGAGGAATTCTTACTTGAGTGGATAAGCTGTAATGATCACATAAATTTGAGAAAAGGAAAAAGTTGAGGAAAGATCATTTTGTGGAGCATGAAACTGTGCTCCAAATGGGCAGGTTGGAGCAATGAACATTTGCATTTCCAGTTTGTCTTTGATTAGGCTCTTGCAAACAGCTTAGGTGACTTACAATTACTCAGCTCCTCTATGAAGTCCAGGTATCTGGCTGGGCGAAGACATGCAAAGCTTAACCAGGTGATCTCTTTCCAGCGTGACTTGTTCATATGACTGTTGGCAGGAGGCTAGTTCCTTGTCATAAGAATCTCCCTACAGATATGTTTTGGTATTCCTGCCAACCACATTACAGTATCATCAAGAAAGAGAACAGAATGTCTATTATGACATAGTCTCATAAATCATCCAGGTCAGTTTGGAAATACTGCTGTCATGTGCTTGCACAGTTCAGCACAGGTCGGTGCTGAGAAAGCATGTATACCAACAGTAATCATATCTGCAGCATTGTGGAGCTTCATTGTGAGGAAAAACAAATGTTTAGAAAGATAACAAAGGTTAAAGAATAGCATCTGAAAATATCGGCATCAGAATGTTGTCAGAGGAAAAGGCTATCTTAAGGAGTTTAAGAAATATGGCAAATAAACTAAGGCTGGTAGGCAGAGGAGAAGGGTAGTCCTGAAGCCGGAAGTGGTGAGTCACATAATTGAAAGGAAGACTAGGAAACACATCGGATGTAAGAATTATGAGACGATTAATGGCTTTTTCCTGATGAAATGTAAAAATTTAAGATTCAGTGACACAAGAGATGAAAAGTCAAAGTAAAAAGGAGATGGAATGACATATTCCTTTGAGAGGGGTTGGCAACTCAAATGGAACGAGGAATATGAGAGCGCATTGCATATGAGGATACTGGGAGAACAGTACCAAACGTATGTACAATGGAGAACGAGATAAAGGAGAATCCTAGAGGAAGGTTTTTACAATAGGCCATGGTAGAGAAAGATGGCTTTTCTAAATCTGAGTAAAATTTCTCTCACCAGCTGGACTGAATTTCTGTAGAGAAATGAAATAAGTTCAGGGTGTTCCTACTGCGTAGCTGAGGCTGCACATCCTGGAGAGAACTGATTTAGTCTGACAAATATTAGTGGCCTTTTGACACTGGTTTGGAACAGTGGAATGGTGAACTTGAGATCACGAGTGGTGACGAAAAGCACTGGGCATGGGAATAGGTGACAGGATAGCCAAAGGTTCCAGGGTTTCATGGGGAGTAAAGATCACGGATTCATAACGGAAATAATTGGACCTTTTGAGCCTAAAATAAAGAGGTCAAAAAGTCAGGTAGAGCAGAGACCATTTTCAGTAGTTCCAGCCAAATCTGGAACTCGGTCTCTAGATTTTAAGGTATTACCTCCACCTAAAGCTCGGCACACAAAGGCAAGGTAACCCCTCTGAGGCTGTATTATCACTCATAAATCTGAGCTAACAATAATGCTATTGTGGGTAGTTTTAAGACTATCAATTGGGTTGGTACATATTTTTTTTTTTCAAAAAGAATGAACATGATGCATAGTAGATATTTTGTAAGAAGTAGCCACTCTGAGATATGGATTTTGTCTGTATTCCATAAGGCATACTTGAAATACTTCCTTCTATTGTTTTCATAAATGCTACAGTTTCGAGAATTTTTAGGAAAAAAGTTTGAAATACAACAAATGACCTCTCTTGGAATGTTTTCATCCCGCTTTTCCAGATCAAGTTTTTTTTTTTAAGTGGTAAAAGGAAATTTAAGGACTAATTGATAAGTCAACAACTAAATTCACCATATGGTACGAGAGATTATAGGTAGCCAATACACAGACACTCCTATCTCCCTCACCTGCCCTGTCTTTGTCAAGATAAAGAACTCAGACCCCAAACCGTTACAACACTTATCCTGTACATCGTTCGTTTTTCTGGGTAATAAAGATCAGCATTTCTTAAGAACAAGCTTTCTCAATCTACAGATTCAATGCAATTCCCATCAAAATACCAAGTCAGTTCTTTACAGAACTTGAAAAGATTCTCAGCCTCATTTGTAGAAACAAAAAAACCAGAATCTCCAAAACAATCCTGAACAACAACAGATCATCTGGAGGTATCTCCATCCCCGAGCTCAAGTTGTACTACAGAGCAATAGTAATAAAAACTGCATGGTATTGGCATAAAAACAGAAAGGAGGATCAATGGAACCGCATAGAAAACCCAGAAATAAACCCACACACCTATGAATACTCGATTTTTGACAAAGAAGCCAAAACCATTCAATGGAAAAAAGACATCATCTTCAACAAATGGTGCTGGTCCAACTGGATGTCCACATGCAGAAAAATGAAAATCAATCTATATTTATCACCCTGCACAAAACTAAAGTCCAAGTGGATCAGAGACCTCAACATAAAAGCAGATACTCTAAATCTGTTAGAAGAAAAAGTGGGGAACAGCCTGGAACTCATAGGCACAGGAGACAACTTCCTGAACAGAACACCAACAGCACAGGCTCTAAGAGCAACAATCAATAAATGGGAACTCATGAAACTGAAAAGCTTCTGTAAAGCAAAGGACACTGTCATCAAAACAAAACGCCTGCCTACAGATTGGGAAAGAATCTTCACTAACCCTTTATCTGACAGAGGACTAATATCGAGTATATACAAAGAACTAAAGAAGCTGAAAAGCAGCAAACCAAGTAATCCAATTAAAAAATGGGGAACAGAGCTAAACAGAGAATTCTCGACAGAGGAATATCGAATGGCAGAGAAACACTTAAAGAAATGCTCATCCTCATTAGCCATCAGGGAAATGCAAATCAAAACAACCCTGAGATATCACCTTACACCCATCAGAATGGCCAAGATGAAAAACTCAAGGGACAACACCTGCTGGAGAGGTTGTGGAGAAAGGGGAACCCTCCTCCACTGCTGGTGGGAATGTAAACTGGTACAACCACTTTGGAAATCTATCTGGCGCTTTCTAAGACAATTAGGAATAGTGCTTCCTCAAGACCCAACACTGCTAGGTATATACCCAAACTTTGCTCAAGTACACAAAAGGGATATTTGCTCAACCATGTTTATAACAGCTTTATTTGTAATAGCCAAAACCTGGAAACAACCCAGATGTCCCTCAACGGAGGAATGGGTACAGAAATTGTGGTATTTTTACACAATGGAATACTACTCAGCAATCAAAAAGGAGGAAATCATGAAATTTGCAGGCAAATGGTGGGATCTAGAAAAGATCATCCTGAGTGAAATATCCCAGAAGGAGAAAGACAAACACGGTATGTACTCACTTATATAGACCTATAAGATATGACAAACAAAATGAAATTTGTACACCTAAAAAAGGTAATCAAGAGAGAGGACACGGGGTAAGATTATCAATCCTCGTTTAGAAAGACAGATGGGATGTGCATTGAACGTATGACAGGAGTCTACTGAGGGCATTTGAAAGACTCTAACTACCAGTGTTTTCAAAGCAAAGACTCATGACCAAACCTTTGGCAAGTACAGGGAATCATAAGAAAGAAGGGGAGTTAGTCTGATGAGGAAAGGATAGGAGCTCCACAAGGACCAAATATATCTGGGCACAGGGTCTTTTCTGAGACTGACATGCAACCAAGGACCATGTATGGATATAACCTAGAACCTCTGCTCAGATGTAGCCTGTGGTAGTTCAGTAACCAATTGGTTTCCCATAGTGAGGGGAACAAGGACTATTTCTAACAGGAACTCAATGACTGACTCTTTGGCCTCCCCACCCCCCAAGGGAGGAGCAGTCCTGTTAGGCCACAGAGGAGGGCTTTGCAGCCAGTCCTGAAGATACCTGATAAAACAGGATCAGATGAATGGGGAGGAGGTCCCCCCTATCAGTGGACTTGGCAAGGGGCACGGTGGAGGTGAGGGAGGGAGGGAGGGACTGGGTGGGAATGAGGGATAGGGACACGGCTGGGATACAGAGTTAATAAAATGTAACTGATAAGAAAAAAATAAAATTCAAAAAAAAAAAAAAGAACAAGCTTTCTTTGTGAAGATCCTTCTTTTTGTTTCTGTGGGAGGCCAATCATCATGCTGCTACTAATAACAGTTATTTGAATCATTTTAATGACCAGAGAAGTTACTTTATATAATTGTCCTTCAAGCTGTAAAGAAGCTCTAGAAAAGAGAGAGAAAAACAAAACAAAACAAAACATAAATTGCATATGAACTAAAGCCATTCCGTGGTATACCATGTCAGTGTTTCCCAATATGGGTATACCCAGTAGAGAATTTGCTAATATTTATACATTTTCATAGAAGGGTGAGGGGAGTTCCTGAATTACAATATTTTTGAAAATGTATCTGTGGATACAAAAGTAGTTTCAAATATTCACAAAAGATATGTATATATTTAGAAATACGCATGTCACTTCTAGGAGATAGGACAGCGCAATCTCTCCAAGCAACTTCCAAGTATCTTCTGTGTAAATAGATGTGATTTTGGAATTTATTTTGGTGGGCTATGAGCTTGATGAATGCCTTAATGATAGATTTTTCTTCTCAAATTCGGAAACACATAAAATAAGTTATATTAAGAACTATCTTAAAAATTTTCACGTGTTTACTTCAGCGTTTTATTATGAGTTTCTGTGCATGTGTGCATGTGTGTGTGCATGCATAT
This sequence comes from Psammomys obesus, assembly GCF_907164565.1. NCBI lineage: Eukaryota > Metazoa > Chordata > Mammalia > Rodentia > Muridae > Psammomys > Psammomys obesus. The sequence continues at coordinate 18,334,145 of NW_026596064.1, forward strand.
ATATGGTCCTGTATGTGTTTTTGTGTGCATTTGTGTGCATACCACATAGGGAAGGACTTTGAGCATATGTAAGCCTACTTTGACAAAGTAAATTGAAGATAATCACTAACTTGTAAATACAATTTTATTTACAAAATAAAGAGCTTGTATACCTATACAAATGCATGTAGATAAGAATGCACTGTATAGCTGCAGACCTTTGCAGATCAGCTAAGCTCTTGAAATACAAGAGTTACGTCAGATGTAGATAGGCTGTAAAATGAACAAACAGATAACTACTGCTTTAATTCAGGTTCATCATCATATCTTATACATTTTTCATCATCATATCATATACATTTTTCATCATCATATCATATACATTTTTTTTTGCCAAATAATTTGTAGTGTTTGGATGTTTGTGTTATATTTTAGAACTCGGGGCCAAGATAACCCTTGTATTAAAGTACAATTGACTCAGCTTGTCATATGTGTGACCGTTGGCCTGAGAGGCATACTGGCACACACTGCATTTTTGGACAAGCTCTATGGATTTACCTGCTTTCCCAGGTGTGCTGCGCTCAGGGCAATGCTGTGCTTGTAATGGCTCACATTGATCTCTTGATTCTGTGGTTAATTAAGATGTATTTTGCAGCACAGCCCATGGATTCCAAGGCTCAGAGGATTAGTCAATAGTTTTCTGCAGCTCTGTCATTAGCAGTGCAAAACCTCTTAAAGGCACAGCCATTTTTGGTTAGTTTGTACTTTTACTTGTGTATTCAATAATGATGTACTTAGAGATGGAGAAGAGACTGGCGGTGGCTCCAACATAGAACCATGAGTAGGCCTGGGTCCTACGGAATCTAGATCACAGGATTTCACATTGAGGAGATATGGGTAGACTTGGTCTGTGTCAACGTGTGTTCTTATTAATGAAAATAAATCCCATGGTACCCACAGGGTATCCTAAGTATCACAACCATTACAATATGACAAGGTATTTTGAAATCTATGAGGAACTGTACAACGGCTTTGGAATAGGCATCAGTCAGAAAAGGCTCATGGGATTGTTTAAAAATATGTATAAGAAGAGAATAAAGTGAACTCTAAGAGTGAACAGAAGAGGTGAGAAGAGAGGAATTTGAGATTTAGAGAGAGAGAGAATGAAAGATAGGGTTGTTTCTTTTTTTTTTTTTTGGTTTGTTTGTTTGTTTTTAAAACTGTGCTTTGACTATATCATTAAACATAGTTCTGTGAAATGACATAGGAATAAATTTGGGGGTAGTAAAACTATGAAGGCAAACAAAGGCCAATGCTCACATTTAACAAGCAGAATCCATTTGGACATGTTGTCTTCCTCTGTGCCAATGAACCCCTGATGTCAGCCCTGTGGTCGAATGAATGCCTACCTTTTGTCCCCAGAGCCCATACAGCATAATCAAGTTGGATCTCAGAAGAATGACCAGACCTCATGATCATAACTCTTGATGATGTGCTCTCTTGGCCAAAGGAGCCAATCCACACTGCCAAAGAACCTGGCAGTTGGTGCCTCTCTCTTTGCCACACTGTACTCTACACTATGTTTGTATAACCATGGAAAGAAAGTTCTAAGGTTACAAAAGGTTGAGCTTTTGGTTTTATCTTAAGGGTAAAATGTGTACTGAATAATTTGTCAGGGAAGAATTTTTTTTTTTTTTTTTTTTACTCAAGATTTGGCATGTTCAAAGGGTTAGAAATATTCTGCTTGTGTCTTGAAAGAAACGAGTGTTGGGTGATTTTTTTTTTCTCCAACGAAAGAATTTATTGTATAGAAGCAAAGAAATCTACACATACCTGGTTCCATCACTGAGATGTACCTATGCAAGCATGTGTTGTCCTTGGTATTTAATTAATGTCTTTGAATCTCTGTTATTAAAACTAAAGCATTTCAGGAGCCTGGAGAGGCATGAGTCTAGTTTCAGGTAATTATTGGTTAAAATAGCCCACAGCTTGTGAATGATCAAACACTAGGCTTTATTTTTACTGATGATTATTTTAGAATTATTAACCTTTCTTTTTCTAGTCTTAGTCTCATAAATTTAAAGATCAAATAACTTTATGAAGACTATTTTTAAAGATGTTATTCATTTATGTATTTTCTGCACATGAATGCTCCGTCTTCATGCACACCCGAAGAGGGCATCAGTTCCCATTTCAGAGCCACCATGTGGGTGCTGGGAATTGAACTCGGAACCTCTGGAAGGGCAACTAGCGTTCTTAACCACTGAACCATCACTCCAGCCCCTGAAGACTAAATTTTTTTCACCACTATTTTACACAATTCACTATTCTCTCTCTCTTTTTTTTTGTATTTTATTTTTTTCTTATCAGTTACATTTTATTAACTCTGTACCCCAGCCGTGTCCCGATCCCTCATTCCCTCCCAGTCCCTCCCTCCCACCCTCCTCTCCACCGTGCCCCTTGCCAAGTCCACTGATGGGGGGACCTCCTACTCAAACTGTATACTAGAGTCACTGCTCCCAACTTTTACCAGGGAATTCCATCACAATGCTATGGGACTTGGAAGGGTGTTTACAGTAACTAACTCAGTGCTCTCTAACTGAAGCTTTTGGTGCTCATTGTCAGAGGAGGAAGCAGGGCTTTGGAAGGAGACTGAGAAAGTGAACTGCTAAGCAAGCATATCAGGGTGTCTCATGATAAACCTAAGTAAGATTGAAATACTTGATACTGAAAGTATTAATAGTAGATATCTCCTCATTTCTAGAGATTTCTAGGAGAAATAAGAAGAGAGTTGAAGGGCATTGATGCTGCGGTGCTTACAAATCTCACCCTTCACATATCTATGATGTTTTCTAGAACATAATTTTAATTTAAGAAGAACGAAGATCTATCTATTCTTTGTTGTGTATAGAGATGTTTTTCTGTGTGTATGTATACCTGTGCATTCAATTATGCATTGGCTGAAGAAGCCAGAAGAGGATGTCTGACATAGTTGTAACACGAACCTTTCCAATGAATGATGAGTATTTGAGGATTCATGTAAAATTATGAATTCATAATGATGGGCCAATGACATGCTTTTCACATTACATTGCAAGTCCTATACATTGTAAACTAATAAATCACACTTTAGGGTAGTCTTTTTTTTTTTTTTTTAACTTGGTTTTTAAGTCCTAGAACTCTTCTTCAAAAGATGCAGGGTGATAAATCATTGTTTTATTTTTATTTTTGGACTCCTTTTAGAAACTTTCCTCCCAATTACATTTATTTGGATGTAGGCTATATAGCCTCAATGCCTTCCAGGAAAAATAATTTGTATGAGGGAGATATGTATAATCACAGGAAAGTAAACTACTGACTATTCATTTTGGGGCTTTTCATTAGTAATTATGAGCACTTCATTTTGATTACATCAGCAAATGGCTGTAATCTCAATAGTGGTTGCCCGACACCTTCAAGATGGTCATAATGGCTTTACGCATATACATTTCCTCTGTTGTCAATAGGATGTAAAGAAGTAATTAGATACCTGATAAACAGGATCAGATGAATGGGGAGGAGGTCCCCCCTATCAGTGGACTTGGCAAGGGGCACGGTGGAGATGAGGGAGGGAGGGAGGGACTGAGAGGGAATGAGGGATCGGGACACGGCTGGGATACAGAGTTAATAAAATGTAACTGATAAGAAAAAAATAAAATACAAAACAAAAGAAGTAATTAGAATCTTCAGAGCATTACCTGATGTATTAATTTGCTTGGTTAAGATAAGAAGCAAACCTTATACTATAAAATAATTATTTAGTAGGAACAACATCTGCTATTTAGTCATTTAGTGAAGAAAACAGAATATTCAAAAACTGGGGAAATAAATACTTTCTCAGGGTTGGAAATATGCCTCCGTGGTTAAGCGTACTGACTGCTCTTCCGAAGGTCCTGAGTTTGATTCCTAGTACCTACATGGTGAAAGCATCTGTCTGTAACTACAATTTCAGTAACCAATTCAACACTCTCTTATGGCCTATGAAAGCACTAACCACACATAATGGATGGAAACACGTGCAGACAAAGCAGTCATATATATAAAATAATAAACACATCTCAAAATACATTTTAATGTAAGTCTCAAAAATAACATAAGTATGTGACGGGTGAATTTTATAGGCACAATATCTTCAATTCCATTCTCTTGACTATTTTCTTATCCTCCAGAAGTTTCTATGTAGGTTTTTACACAAGGCAATGAGTAGAAAATTTGTTACTTAAATATATATTTAACTTCCAAACCTCACAGAGTTTACTTTGAGATATCCTGCTATGCATGCCTTCTTTAGGGGCCCGGCTTCTCAGTTTCCTTCTAAAGCTACTCTGCCCCTCTTGATGAACTCCAGAGGCCTCAGAGAGAAGCTGTTAACTTAGTTACTCCATCCATCCATCCTGAGACCCAGCCTTGCCCCTGCCAATAACACTATGCCCTCTTCTGATGGGATTCTCTGGGGAAGTAGGAAAATACAGAGACTGGTATAAATTATATTTCAGAGATGAGAGAGTTTCATGAAGCTGAAGTATTTGTTCCTGGAGAGTTCAATGCTGGCTTTCTGGTGTGTTCTGAATCTTATTTTCATGATAGCAGAGACCCAGGTCACTCTCAAAACACACTTCTCTGAAAGTTGTATATCTCTCAAATCCCACAGGCCTTCTCTACACTTAGGCTGAGAAAGGAGCTGCTAATGGAGTATAAAAGGTTACCTTCATTAACTAAAAATAAATCCAAGTGAATAGTCTTCCTTCAAAGAAGGCACATTTTGAATAAGCACTGTTCAATGAGAAGAAAGACCGATTCATCTCTGCAGTGTTTACCTGGTGCGCTTTCCCGTTCCTCCTCATGCCTGTGCACCACCTACTAGCCCTTCTTGGCAACCTGATTAGACTTCAGGGTCTTCGTAGCGTACGGAGGTGAGCGCAGATCAATTTCCTGCATCTTTTCAGGCATGGTAAATCATTTATTGGGATGAATGTTTTACAAAGCCAGGGAAGAGGAAAACTCATGAAAAATAAATACGCTGAAACACAGCGTGCTCTCCTAAAGCAGACTTCAGCCTTCCCAAACTTAAACTCTGGCATTGAAGCAGCCAGTCCACTTCCTCTCATTCTACAGCACTGTGGTTGCTTGAACTCAATTAACACATAATGGTCCTGAGGCCAAGAGGAGACACTTTATTTCCTCATATAACATTAGATCATTTGGTTCACTATATTGTAGTACACAGTGGGGTAGGTTTTCTGTTTGTCTGATCCAAGAACATAGACAGTATCGTGGTAGAAAGTTGGTCTGACAAAGAGATGAAGTCACTATCCTTTTTTTTTTTCTAAAAACAAGCAAGCAAACAGCAAATAAAGAAATAAAATGCCCATCTAAATGGGATCCTTAAGCCTTAATTCTACAAGCTGACCGAAAAATACCTATGTCATACACATTCATATTTAAAAGTAGTTCTAAAATAACTTATTCTAACTAGTGGGCTAAGTTACAACAATCGGGTTTTCTAACAATAATAAAGCTGCATTTCAACTGTGCATTTGAATTACTTCCCTGAGCTGAAAATGTGGCATGATCCCTCTTAAAACAAATTGTCAGGAAGCCCTTGTGGATCACTGCACCGACAGGTCACTATCTCTCGTTGCCCTGACTCTACTTGGTTTTCTATGCCTTTACTTCAGAGTCTCATGTTTCTGACACCCAAAGATGACAGGACTGAGGAGGGCATCCCTGAAGTGCCTCTTATTGTCTCGGAAACACCTCATCATTGGATGCAGTTTAATCTGCACCAAGGCTTGTCCAAATTGGTAGAAGCATTCCCATAAAAGACAATAAGAGCAAAGGTGGGATTAGAGGTAGAGAGCTTGAGGAGCATGTGTGAGACCATAGTAGGATCTCGAGGAATGCCAACAAATTAGAACATAAAACAAAGGAAAATGTGAAAGTAGGACTAAAGATTACTTAGGCTTTACTTGTTGATCTGCAATTCTGGAGAAAGCCAGACTTCAAGTCAGGTGAAAATCTGATGATGATTTGTGGACATTCTAAGTCTGTGCATTTAGAGAGAGAAAAAAAAAAAAAAAAAAAAAAAAAAAAACCTCAAAACAAACATGTCTAAATAAGTCGAGAAAAATATGCAGGTCATGAGTCAAATACAAAGGATTCCTTGAGACAACAAGAGAACATAAAAGACTAGAGTAAAATATTAATTCCTATATCCATACTCAAAGAGAATGAATTTAGATTTCTTCATATTAAAAAAAAATATTCTCATCATTGTACCATCTTGAGTGGGTTTTAATGAACTCTCCCCAGAATCCTCCATTTGGAATTTCTTTAAATTCCCTGAGGATGTCTTTTTTTTTTTTTTAGAGGAAGATCTTAGTGTATTACTGTTTGTCATTTCATCCCCATACACTGAATAGATTTCAATTAAAAACACATTCTACACTTGTAGCCATCACCCATCTAGTCCATCTGTTACGGTGCCTTCTATTAAGCCAAGAGAAATTTTGCATCCATCAAATAGGTACTCTGTTCCAGAGAATCAATCATTCACACTGATCTTCAAGGATTCCTGAAATAGGTGCCTGTGTTATCTACCCAATGATAACCTCCACGTATCCCTCAGCATCTGAGTGCTTTACCATGATCACATTCTCACTAGTTCATCTTTGCAAAACAGTTTGTTGATGCAAGAGGGCTTTCAGCTCTGATCTGTAAATCGGTTAATCATTGAAAACCATAATAGAAAGACCTGGAGGGGCCAGAAACTTCACAAGGATAACAAGAGAGCAAAAATATCTGGGTCCAGGGGGACCTGCAGAGACTGATACTCCATCCAAGGACCATGCATGGGCAAGAACCTAGATGCCCTGTCCAAAGGAAACCCACAGACTGCTTAGTTTCCAAGTGGGTTCCCTAGTAAGGGGTTCTGGGGCTTTCTATGACATAAGCTTAGTGGCCAGCTCTTTGATCACCTCCCCCTGGGGGGGTGCAGCCTTGCCAGGCCATAGAGGAAGATGATGCAGCCAGCCTTGATGAGACCTGATAGTCTAGGGTCAGTTGGAAGGGGAGAAGGACCTCCCATATCAGAGGACTAGGAAAAGGGTATAGGGTGAAAAGAAAGAGGGTGGGTGGGAATGGGAGGAGATGAGAGAGGGGGCTGCAGCGGGGATACAAAGTGAATAAATTGTAATAAATAAATAAATAAAAATTTAAAAAAGAAAAAAAAACATTTTAGTACTTAGAGCATATAGGGATACATAATGCACCATGAGGAGTTGTTGCCTGTAATTCTGAAAAGAGATGACTAATACATACCCTCCATAAGCATGTTCATATTTTCTCTTCACTCATGCACAAATATTCATTAAAATGTGAACTATATTGTACACAACAAGAGGTTTCTACCTTTTTAGTAATCACTATTCACATTTGGGTTTTTTGGTGATATTCTGTTACATTTAAATTATGAAAACTGTACTATCAGCTGACAGCCTCATCAATGAATTTCTCAGTTTTAGAAATCAGCCTTAGCTATACTGAATATGAACATCTGCACATATTTTTTTCTGCATCTTTGGCTCTTCTTCTACTTCTTTTTCTTTCTTTTTTTTCCTTCTTTTTCTTGTTTTTCTTCCTCTATGGTTCATACTCAGGTCTTTGAAGTGATAGGCAAGTGAGCCACCACTCATCTATAAACCTTAGATTCTTATCGTTAAGTTCAAGTCTTTAGTGTGAAGCCATTGTTTCTAATATGATCATTTTCAGCTTTTTAATGTAAATATTGTTGACAAAATTCTGTGCCAAGAACTATTCAATTTCATATTCATGTCAACACAATTTGTCAATGTTATCTAAATTCACCATAAAGTTAAGCATCATTTTGTCACTATTTGTCAGTTTTATAATCTTATGATTTCTTCATTGATTTGCCATTTACTGAGGCAAAAATTTTAAATATATATTTATCACTTTTTCTCTAATTTTGAGGATTAGACTTTTATCGGCATCTTTTTATTTACTTTTTCTTAGGCAGAAACACATTTTAAAAGAATTAGTGGAATAATTAAGAAAACAAATCAAATTTTGTTTGCCATCATTTTTTAAATCAGAAAAAGATGATCTTATTCACTGATCCTGTTGGTTTAAAAGGAGATGTCTGTCAGTTTCTATTTATCAGAGGGTATGTATCTGTGAGCCAGAAACATGAAAGTAAAGATATAAGAAATTAATTTTTTCCCCTTTTCTTCCTTTAGGAAGACTAGTTGAGCATAAAACATGGGTAGAGTTCCATTTATTTTTCTTAATCTTATTCTAAATCTTGGCCAAAAGGATTTTTTAATTTTTATTTTTTTTTAAATATTTATTACAGTTTATTCACTTTGTATCCCAGCTGTAGCACCCTCCATCATTCCCTCCCAATCCCATCCTCTCTCCCTCTCTCCTCCCATACCCATCTCCAAGTCCACTGATAGGGGAGGTCCTCCTCCCCTTCCATCTGACCCTAGCCTATCAGTTCTCATCAGGTCTGGTTGCATCATCTTTCTCTGTGACCTGGTAAGGCTGATCTCCCCTCAGGGGAAGGTGATCAAACAACCAGCCATTGAGTTCATGGCAGAGACAGTCTCTGTTCCTCTTACTAGAAAATCCTTTTGGATTTTGACTGAGCTGCCATGGGCTACATCTGAGCAGAGGTTCTAGGTTATCTCCATGAAAGGTCCTTGGTTGGAGTATCAGTCTCAGAAAAGACCCCTGGGCCCATATATTTTTAGTTCTGTTGCTCTCCTTGTGCAGATCCTGACCCTTCCAGGTCTTCCTATCTTTCCCTTCTTTCCTAAGATTCCCTGCACTCTGCCCAAAGTTTGGTTATGAGCCTGAGCATCTCCTTTGATACCCTACTGGGTAGAATCTTTCAGAGGCTCTCTGTAGTAGGCTCCTGCCCTGTTTCCTGTTTTCTCACTCTTCTAGTGTCCATCCTGTTTGCTTTTATGAGTGAGGACTGATCATCTTACCCAGGGACTTCCTTCTTGCTTAGCTTCTTTAGGTGTACAGATTTTAATATGTTTATCCTATATAATATGTCTAATATCCACTTATAAGTTAGTATATACCATGTATGTCTTTCTGCTTCTGGGATACCTCACTCAGGATGATCTTTTCTATATTCCATTTGCTTGAAAATTTCATGATTTCCTTGTTCTTAATTGCTGAGTAGTATTCCATTGTGAAAATGTACCACAATTTCTGTATCCATTCCTCCATTGAGGGACATCTGGATTGTTTCCAGGTTCTGGCTATTATGAATAAAGCTGCTACAAACATGGTTGAGCAAATGTCCTTGTTGTGTACTTGAGCATCTTTTGGCTATATGCCTAGGAGTGGTGTAGCTGTATCTTGAGGAAGTGCTATTCCTAACTCTCTGAGAAAGCACCAGATTGATTTCCAAAGTATTTGTACAAGTTTTCATTCCCACCAGCAGTGGAGGAAGTTTCCCCTTTCTCCACATATTCTCCTGCATGCATTGTCACTGTCACTTGCGTTTTTGATCTTAGCCATTCTGATGGGTGTATGGTGAAATCTCAGGGTTGTTTTTATTTGCATTCCTTGATGAGTAAGAACTTTGAGCATTTCTTTAAGTGTTTCTCTGCCATTCTATATATATATATTTAAAGCAATCGTAGTTGTCTACAAGAATATGTGGCTGTTATTTATTTTTTATTGTACTGAATGCTCCAGTGAGAGCTAACTCCCTACTGAAGTGATTCACAACGGAGTTTGAACAGGGACCACTTGTTCATTTTAATGTTACAGCATATTTATTTCAGCAGTAGCTGACTCTAAGTGGTTCTATTTTTCACCCCCCTTTTTTTTTCCACAAGAAATGAAATTAGAAATTTGTTGAGGGTTGTAAATTAGATATTGGGTAGGTAGCAGATGCAGGACTGAAAATGTAGGTCCTAAATAGTGATGAAATTGTCTACAATCTTTGAAATTAGACAATATAAACTTTTAACCAGAGACTCTATCTGTAGACAGGTTGAGGCCTTTAGTAAAGTTATGCAGATTAAATGAAAGACTTCAGATATCTTCTTATTTCTCCTTATGCTTTATCTTTTCTGCTAAAATCCTAATCCATGCACTTGTTCTGTCTTGTGGGTGGAGGGGCTAGTAAGAACTGTCTCTCCTACATGCTTCTCAATGTAACTACAGACCCCCATTAGCAGATAAGTTTCTCTCTCAACTTCAGATAACATCTTTAAATAATTTCTTGGTTTGCTCAGAGAGGCGTACAATTGCTCGCTAATTTTAGCGTGTCACCCAAATTTAATTATGTTAATTTAAAACTATAGGATATCAATACTCAAATGTTTACAAAGCCAGAAACTTGGATGGACACACAGCTCCATATTGTATTTTCTTTCAAATAGTCTACAGCTACTTCCACCTAATGGTGGATTTCTCTCTCATAACGGGATCAGTCCCATATACATCTAGCTTCCCATACATGCTGAGCCAACTTGCAAAATGAATTTGCACACACACACACACACACACATGCACACGCACACACACACACACACACACATATTGTGATTCATCAGACATATGCTAAAAGTGATGTTGTAGGACACATCATAAGAGATGAAGGCCTCTCAGCAGCTTGGGAAATTTTCTTACAGTTTGGGGAAAGTTCTTACAGTTTTCAAATGCAATATAGCTTCCAAATTTCAAGGAATGTATAGAAAAAGTCACACACATGTGTGTGATCTTGGAAACATAGAATTTCGTTTTTACATTAACTTCAATGTGTTCGATACAGTTAGAGTCTGACACTTGTGTAATAACTGACATGTCTGTAAACTTCCATATCCTTCTTGTCCTTTTCATCTTTTGATTCATAGCTGAAGGTACAAAAGTATAGTGTTAATAGACTAGTACTTATAAAAGCCAAATTATTAGGCAAAAAAATTTAATCATCACATGATGAATTAGCTGCTCTTTGTATAACTTCCCTATTAAATATAATACCTGCTTAATTCAATTTTTAAATTATCAGCGTGTTCACTGTATCAGAACTAAAAATTTTTTTGAAGAAATTATATCTTCTCATCCAGTTCCCACAGAATTTATAGATGTTCAGGCCACGGTTTCAGAGTTGATTTGTTCTAAACAGTTATTAGCAATATACAGTGCATTGAGAGGTTTCAAAACCTGGACTTCATTGACTTCTTTTGTTTTAACTACTGAGAGTGTTGAGAACATTGACTGGGGTATAGAAGTTGAAAACTTGATTGATGACTCAAACTAATTATCCTCCATAGCCTTAGTCCTGTTAATGAGATGTTTACAACAGATTTCTAGGAGTCTGTTTCAGAAAGAAAAGAAAACACAATCTATTAATTAGGGGTTCCATCAAATGTTTCCATTATCAATTGTTAGTAAATCATAGCAACTAAAACACTGGGTTGCTCATCAGATTTTGAATGCATCAATATGCCCAGTGGTGCCTGAAGGACTCTGTGAGTCACCTCCGACCATAAGTTTTGGTCAGAGTAATTAAGTGTGGTGTTTTGCACAGTGCCATCACAAGTAAGATCTGTGTGTCCTGGATTGTGCTTTTCATATTCTTTGCAGTGCGCAATGGTCTATATAGAACAAAGGTATTCCTTTTAGTTCTTACTGAACTGCTGTGAATGTGTTATCATTAACATGTAACAATGTAACAGCAAAGTGTGTTTTTTAATCCGTTTTGTGTGTGTGTGTGTGTGTGTGTGTGTGTGTGTGCGCGTGTGTAGCATGTGTAACCATGCTAATATTTAACATTTATGCTATCTGTGTCTATAGGTTTTTGCATAGAGGCCTTCCTGTGTGGCAGGGGACAACATGAAGTGTTTTTCCTCTTTCACTGTGAACCTTATTTTGGAAAGAGTGTCTTTTACTGAAGCTGTCCCTGATGCAGCTCTCCAGAGAGCTCCAGGGAACCTCCTTTCTCTCTCTCCTTAAAGAACTACCAGCACTCATCACCAGACCCAGCCTTTTTCTTTTTTTTTTTTTTCTATATTTTGAGTTCTTTTCTTCATATTATTATTGTTTTTACTTTTTGAGATTACAGACAGAAACTATTACCGAACACCACAATTTGTCAAAGTGCAGCTTTGTGGAGCAGAGTCGCGATTGATATACCTATACAAGTCTTGCTCCCAAGCCTCAGCGCTCATTGCAGCAGATAGACAGACAGTAAGAGCCAGAGGAACAGGATGTTTACTTTCAAGTTGGTTCTCCTGGAACGTTGAAGCTGTACTCATGCCTAGCTCTTTTTTTTTTTTTTTTTTTTTTTTTTTTTTTTTTTTTTTGCGTGGGTGTTAGAAATTCAAACGTAAGTACTTAATGCTGCCATGGAAGCTTTCCCTACCTCCCACCAGAGATAGAGAATATATCATTATATCTCACCTCTTATTGATCCACTCCCTAAAGACTCCTGTATGGATCACATTCACGTTTAGAAAAAGTCTGAACCTTGAATTGTCAATGTGTGGTGAATTGATAGAAAACTGTATCTTTATGTATGTTTATTATGCCATATAAAAGAAAGACATAATGAAAATAAGTTATATTTAATAGACTGTAATTCTTCATAGCCCTTTTTCTCTTTAGTAAACCTTTAAACATACCAATTAATGATGTTGGAATATTTGTGTTCCCGTTATACAGATGAGAAAATCAAGACATTAATGTATTTAGGGGTTTACTTAAGAATATAGTACTTAACATTTTCTGGGGCAAAGAGCCTTTGAAAATTTATATCTTTCTTGCACACAAAATTTATACAGAAAACCTATGGTCATTATTTATTAGCAAATAAATGTTAGTAATTTCTATCATATGGAAAAATCTCTCTGCCTCATCAGGTTTTAATGCAGTCGATCTGTTTTTCAAATTTGACTTAATTTTTTTTCAGTTTCTTATATAATGTTCTCTTCTACCAATGAATCACAGTGGAGAAATGTTGTATATATATGTATATATATATATATATATATATATATATATATATATATATATATATATATATA
>NW_026596064.1:18347248-18387466 GCF_907164565.1 Psammomys obesus
ATATATATATATATATATATATATATATATATATATATATATATATACTCCATCCCTTACCGTTGTGTTGACATTAGGTATCTTTAACTTTTTTTCATATCTCCTTCCTATACAATATGCTCCGGAGCTATATAAAACTACTCTAAATGGATTCTGTTCATTTTCTCGGAGGCTCCTTTTTTCATGCTATTCTCGTAGTCCCTATGGGATGTAGAGACACCATATGCTGATATTATGCCTTCAGATTGGACAACTTTTCTTCACCTATCAAAGGACAGGAGCTTAGCAAGCCCTGCTTTGTCTTCCCGTTGCCAGCAAAGGTCATCTACTTAACAATGTTCTAAATATCAGTCTTGTGTAAAGGCTAAGGTACAGGGGGATTGTCCGTGTGGGTTATTTAGGTTCATTGGTGCTTTTGTTATTTTGCTGTTGTTGTTGAGGTTTGGAGAAGAAACGAAGAGGAACAGGACTAGGACATCACTCTGTGGCTATGAAGCAACAGCCCTCCACGGAAGCATGCCTGTCTCTTGTTACAGGCTCACTCCGTGTGTGTGCACTTGTTGGTCTCTGTTCACACATATGACTTTCAAGCATAAAGTAATACTTTTCTATGTGATTTTCCCTAAAAAGTAATTAAAATCTGGAGTGTTTTATGGACAAAATTCATTGTGTGTGTGTGCGTGAAATTGTCAAGGACTAAAGAGTAAAGGCATTAATGTTAACACACACACATACATACCACTCTTTATTGTTTTAAAGTTTTCATCAGAGAAGCTGCAACTCCATTCATATCTGTCTGCTGATACTTACATTCAATAGATCACTGTGACTTGGGAATTCTCTCCAGTCTGTGGACCTGTTTCTTCATCAGAATTTCTCATATCTGTCTCATGGAGGGCCTGCCAAACATAGCAAATAATCCGTGCAGATTTCAGTAGACTCAATTATAAGAATTGTTAATTTAAATAAAAGTGTATCAACAAGCAAGGAACCAAACACTGTGTACGCCTAGCACTGTATTTATGATAATTAGCATGCAGTGTAGTCTGCCAAATACATTAAGTAATTTATTTTTCTTAAATAGTAAGATTAGTGTTGACATGTTTTATCAGTATTATTAGTTTCTTTTGTGGCCTGGCAAGGCTGCACCCCTCAGGGGGAGGTGACCAGAGAGCCTGCCACTGAGTTCATGCTACAGACAGCCCTGTTCCCAGAGACAGCCCTGCTCCCCTTAATTGGAAACATACTTGGAGACTGAGTCTATGAGCTACCTCTGAGCCGGCATTTTAGGTCCTCGGTTGAGGTATCAGTCTCTGCAGGGACCCCAGGACTCAGGTGTATTTTTGTTATTTTGTTGTTGTTGTTGTTTTTGGAGCTCCTATCCCCTCCAGGTCTTTCTATCTTCCCCTACTTTCATAAGATTTCCTGTACTCTGCCTACATTTTGGCTATGAGTCTCATCTTCTGCTTCTATATCTTGTTTAGCAGAGTCTTTCAGAGGCCCACTGTGGTAGACTCCTGTCCTGTTTCCTGTCTCCTTCTGCTTCTGATGTCTATCGTGTTTGCCCTTCTGAATGATGATTGAGCATCTTTCAGAAATGTTCAACATCCTTAGTCATCAAGGAGATAAAAATCAAAATAACCCTGAGATTTCACCTTACATACGTCAGAACGGCTAAGTGACAACACATGCTGGAGAGGATGTGGAGAAAATGGAACCTTCCTCCATTGCTGGTGGGAATATAAACAGGTACAACCAGTTTGGAAATCAATCTGGTGCTTTCTCAGAAAATTAGGAATAGTGCTAATAGTGCTACCTCAAGTTCCAGCTATACCACAATCTTAGGCATACCTCCAAAATATGCTCAAGTATACAGCAAGGACATTTGATCAACCATGTTCTTAGCACTTCTATTCGTAATAGCCAGAATCTGGAAACAACCTTGATGTTCCTGAATGAAAGAATGGATATGGAAATTTTGGGAGATTTACACAATGGAATAACTCAGCTATTAAAAACAAGGAAATCATGGAATTTTCAGAAAAATGGTACAAACTAGAAAAGATAATCTTTAGTGAGGTAACCCAGAAGCAGGAAGACACACATGATATATAAGTGGTTATTAGGCGTATAATATAGGATAAACATACTAAAATCTCTACTCCTAAAGAAGCTAAACAACAAGGAGAACCCTAGTGAAGATGCTCAATTGGTTTCATTTTAATTAAATCTTTAGATAATTTGTCTGGGACTTGTAGAATAATTTATAGTTGTCAGAATCAGAAGTTCTTTAAGTAATTATTAGTTTATCTTCATCATTAAGAATGTCCTAAGACCAGCACCATTTGTTGAAAATGCTGTCTTTTTTCCATTGTATGGATTTGGCTTCTTTGTCAAAAAACAAGCATCCGTAGGTATGTGGGTTTATTTTTGGGTTTTCTTTGATTCCATTGATCTACCAGTCTTTCTATGCCAGTGCCATGCAGTTTTTATTACTTTTGCTCTGTAGTACATGTTGAGATCAGGGATGGAAATACCTCTAGAAGCTCTTTTATTGTAAAGGATTGTAGCAGGCCACAGAGGAAGACAATGCAACCAGTCCTGATGAGATCTTATAGGCTAGGGTCAGATAGAATAGGAGGACCTATTCTAGGTGGACCAGGGAGCAGCATTGGGGTAGAAGAGGGATGGAAGATAAGACTAGGAGGAGACCAGGGAGGAGGCCACAGCTGAGCTACAAAGTGAAAAAAAATGTAATAAATAATAAAAAGCAAAAAACATTAAAAAATAAAATAAAATGAAATCAATTGTCATATTAACTTATTTACTGTGAAATACTATAGTTGGGGGTACTGTTCATGTGTTTCCTTTCTCAAGAGTAACTCTGAACAAACCTAACAATTCTCATACTGCTAAGTCATGGGCCTGGAATGAAGGACTCATCTATGTGATACTTTAAATAGTTGGCCTAGTTACCTAAATCTGGTAAGCATGAGAATGGTCTACAGGCTGAAGGATCCACATTACTGAGCTATTAAAATACATGCTAGGGTCAGATGGAGGGGGAGGAGGACCTCCCCTATCAGTGGACTTGGAGAGGGGTGTGGGAAGAGATGAGGGAGGGAGAACAGGATTGGGAGGGAATCAAGGAGGAGGTTATAGCTGGGATACAAAGTGAATAAGCTTTAATTAATATAAGAAATTCAAATTAAAATTAAAAAAAAGGCTATATGTCTCCGTGCAGGCAACTGAGGAAGTGTCTACTGGGAGGTTTCTTTTTTCTTATGCCCTTAACTGCTTCAGGCTGGACTTTTCTGATTCTTGAAGAAACAATTTGATGGATTATAAATCTTTGGTGAAAGGCAATCATTCTGTAGCTTAAGTAAGCTGCCAGTGTTCAGTAGTGAATACATACACTGCACCTCACATCTGGTTGTTGACACGAAAATTATGTGAAACATCCGTGAATTTATAAAAGTCAGGTGCAATATCCAAGTCATGTGCTGCCAACTACAGGCAGTGAGGTTTAGTTTGGAGGGACGCATCACTAATCTTGTTACTAGAGAACTGAACATTGTGTTTTCTTATGCCTATTGTGTGCCAAGCAGACTAAGTCTGTTTTCTACCTTCAGTTTAAGAAATGATAATTAAAGCTTAGAGAGACAAAATAAGTAATCTCCATTCACACAAGTGGAAAAGAGTTCTATAACTTTTGTCTCTTTTTGGCTGTTGTCTTTCCTAATGTAGATCTTTTCCCAAACCTGTTCTGTTAGATAGAGTTGAATAATATAATTTTATAGAAGAAAATGATATGTAATTTCTTGCTGCCTTTAATAAATTTCCCAGCTCAGGCCAGAGTGGGTGGCACTTCATTTTTTTTTTCCAGGCTCTTCTTAACTACTTGGTTTTCTCCTGGAATAACTGAATACCTAAGGCTACTCTGCCTGAAACCCTCCCCCAGCTGGTGGTGACACTTCAATGAAATGCTGTGGAAATTTCTCCTTGACTTCTAATATACCATCCATAAACACACTTACCCTTCACTGATTGTGAATTAACTGATGCAACAGCTTTGCTGTCACAGCTGATGAGAACCTAAAATTAGTGCCGCCAGGTGTGCCTTAGTAGGCACACAGGGCAGGTATGTTGTGAGACATTTCCATTTCCTGGATATGCCTCCTTGAAATTAGATGACTGGAAACTTGTGCATCCTGCAGAAATGCAAGAGAAGTCTTAAGTTGTTAGAAAGAATGGGAACAAAGCAATAATTTTATCCTGTGTAGTTATTTTTGAAGATATGAAAATATCATGTGTTCTCAAGCCCACGCTTAAAGGAATAACTTGGCCACCATTAGATTTTGACTTGGCATATTTCTCAGTGGCATTCCAACCATGTCCACTAAACTCACTGTAACGTCCTGTGCACTGGGGAAACTTATTTTGGCTTTGGAGGTTTCTCATTAGTAGGAGATTGACATACAAATGTATGTGATGTATTGTCTTCCTAAGCTTGCTTAGGAGTCATTGAATGGTTAGTTTGGTCTTTGTTCAGACTCCTTGCACACTACAATGGAGTAAAGGCATTACTGTGCCCCCTCATCTGTCGCTGCCTTTCCATAAGGAAATAAAGGTGGTTTTTCTAAGACCTAACGAAAAAGTAGAAAGAAATGCTACTTTAAAAAATGCAATTTAAAATGAGACTGGCTATGGTGTTCTTTCTGGATCACAATGTTATTGCTTTGTGGGAGGAATGAGACTTTTCCATGATTTTCCTATACCTAGTCCCCATTTCTTATAATACCCATGGAGACAAGTGAATATGTATTTACCCAAATTATAAAATTGTTATTATTTCATCAACACAGTTGTTCCTCTTGACATTTATGGAGTGTCCTTTAGTAGCTTTTTTAGATGCAATGTTCATAACTTTCTTGTAAATAAGAGGAGGCTTGTATGCCCTCTTCATAGGTAAGATCTTTGAAGTACAGAGTGATTAACTATACTTCTGTGGATAATGAGGCACCTGGCTAGTGTTATCCATGTGCATGCTAAAAGAGAGAAAGGATTGAGCTAGTCTGTCCTTGAGCATACATTTATTAAGTGTCCAATATATTCCAGGCACTGTCCATAGTGTTGTGGATAGAAAGACAAATAAGACAACAAGATACTCTGCACTCACAGAGTTTAAAGATTAATAGTAGGACTCATTTCAACAATTGAGGATGGTACATGGCCGCAAGTATTATAATAAATCACTATAAAAGCTGAGGAGAATGGTTCCTTATAATGGAAACACTGAGCTATGTATCTGTTAATCTCACAACATCCTACGCAGTGTGCATGTTTGTGCAAAGATACGCCATAGATGTGGGATTTAGTGAAAATGCAAGTCCCATTAATATAAGGAATTATCAGGCATTAGAGTGCAACATTTAGACAACTTTACCTACCAAGACTAGAAATTTATGTCTGCTACCTTGTTTTCATTGCCTTTCCCTGATAAATCTATCTTAGAGAGCTGTACATATAAGGGACAAGATGATCTATGGCTCTAAGGCAGAGTTTTCTGGTACAGCTGCTGCAGTTCTTGACTCAGGACCAAAAATAACCTACCACTAATTCCTTAATGAGGCCCATTGATGATAGCATTCATTTTACAAGGAGGTATGGCCAAACAGTGCTTTAAATTCTATTCCATGAAACTAGCCACCCTCCTTCTTTATTGCTGGAGAAAGGAAATTCATTGGCTCTGAGCAAGTCAGTTGTCCTCTACCTCCCAGTGAAGGCATATAAGCAAAGGAGTAGAGTTCAGGAACTATTTCAATGGTGTAAGACTTAAGACATAAGGAGTTTGCTAAAAAGCAATGACAGAAACTGCACTTAGAAAAAGGCAAAAGGAGGCTCACTTGCCACCAAGCAACTATTCTTCAAGAGGTGACTAAAATACTTATCTATAGGTAAGCATGTGCTTTTATATACATTAATAAATAAAGTACAGTTATAAATCTCTGGGAAACTGGCATAGAACAGCACATTAATGCTTCATCTTGAATCATGCAATTAGATTAAGGAAACAACCATTGAACTGGGCTTCACCAAGCCCTGGGATGAATAAAATGAATAAAGCGTAGGGACTGGATAAATGTTATTATTGGAGGCTAAGGAAAAGATGCTGTGGGACCATTTGAAGGTCACTGATGAATCACTCAGTGCTTTGAGATACAAACAGAAGGAAAGGGCTCTGGATCATTCATGCAGAATCAGCAGACAAAACAGCCTCAGCCAGAAACAAAGGAAGCTAGGGGACAGAGTCCCTCTCAAAGCTTAGCATGGAGGTCATGTCAGAATGTTACCACTAATACCTGACCTTGAAAGTGTGCAGCTGTGCCCTTTCCATGGCCAGAGCCATGAATTCTTGTTGTTTGACATCTTTGTACCTTTGTTACCTGATCTTCAAGAGTCAAAAATCATTCTTGTCAGAGATTTCTGTTTGACAGAGTAACCTGGATGCTAGAAAGAAAACAAAACAAATCAATTAAACAAACAAACAAACAAACAAAAACGGTGGGGGCACTGTTATGATCCTGGTGGCTTTTGTAGTGATAGGATGAGAAGAAGCATCCAGTCTTGACTAAATATGTGTATAAGGAAGTATATAAAGAGAGGGAAAAAAAAGAAGAAATGGAGCCTATTCAGTTACCAGGAAGAATAATACCCCAGGCATTTAATAGAATGAATGTAGCCCCTCCCTCATTCCCTTCCAATCCCACTCTCCCTCCCTCATCTCTTCCTTGCCCCTTTCCAAATCCACTGATAGGGGAGGTCCTCCTCCCCTTCCATCTGACCCTAGCTTATCAGGTATCTTCAGGACTGGCTGCAAAGTCCTCCTCTTTGGCCTAGCAAGGCTGTTCCTCCTTCGGGGGGGGGGGGTCAAAGAGTCAGTAATTGAGTTCATGTCAGAAAAGTCACTGTTCCCCTTACTAGGGTATCCACTTGGATACTGAGCTACCATGGGCTACATCTGAGCAGAGGTTCTAGATTATATCCATACATGGTCCTTGGTTGGAGATACAGTCTCATAAAAACCCCTGTGCCCAGATATATTTGGTCCTTGTGAAGTGCCTGTCCTCTCCAGGTCATACTAAGTCCCTCTTCTTTCATATGATTTCCTGCCCTCTTAAAGAGATGCTCAACATCCGTAGCCATCAGAGAGATGCAAATCTAAATGACCCTGAGATTTCACCTTACACCCATCAAAATGGCTAAGATCAAAAAGTCAAGTGACAACAAATGCTGGAGAGGTTGTGGAGAAAGGGGAACCCTCCTCCACTGCTGGTGGGAATATAAACTTGTATAGCCACTTTGGAAATCAATCTGTTGCTTTCTCAGACAATTAGGAATAGAGCTTCCTCAAGATCCAGCTATACCACTCCTAGGCATATAGCCAAAAGATGCTCAAGTACACAACAAGGACATTTGCTCAACCATGTTTGTAGCAGCTTTATTCATAATAGCCAGAACCTGGAAACAACCCAGATGTCCATCAATGGAGGAATGGATACAGAAATTGTGGTACATTTTCACAATGGAATACTACTCAGCAATTAAAAATGGAAATCCTGAAATTTGCAGGCAAATAGTGGGATCTAGAAAAGATCATCCTG
Organism: Psammomys obesus; assembly: GCF_907164565.1. NCBI lineage: Eukaryota > Metazoa > Chordata > Mammalia > Rodentia > Muridae > Psammomys > Psammomys obesus. Next base: position 18,354,913 of record NW_026596064.1, read on the forward strand.
AGTGAGGTATCCCAGAAGCAAAAAGACACACATGGTATATACTCACTTATAAGTGGGTACTAGACCTATAAGATAGGATAAACATACTAAAATCTGTACACCTAAAGAAGCTAAACAAGAAAGAGGACCCAGAGTAAGATTATCAATCCTCACTTAGAAAGACAAATGGGATGGACATTGGAAGTAGGAGAAAACAAGTAACAGGACAGGAGCCTACCACAGAGGGTCTCTGAAAGACTCTACCTAGTGGTGTATCAAAGCTTGTTTTTTTTTTTTTTTTTTTTTTTTTTTTTTTTTTTTTAATTATTACTGAAGTCTCAAATGTAATGCTTCTCTTTATATGGATCAAAGGCAAGGCATCTTCCATGGAAGAGATTAGCCATTTAATCCTTTCAGCGACTCTGTTGGACATTTGCCTGTCTTACAGTGTTGGACTGGGGGAGCACTAACAGCTGGGCTTGCTTCGCGCATTTCAGCCACCGACAGAACTGCGAATTGTAAAATTAGCTTCATTTCAGTCATCCTCAACATCCTCACCAATGGGACAGAGGTGGATGTATAGAGGCTTGTAAATAACTGGATACAAGTGTTCACAAACTCCTTAAACACAATCAAAGGGGATGTTTATAGGCTTGTAGATATCTGAATATAAGCATTCCTGCACATCTATTTGATGCATTTGTTATACCAAGCGTGTGCTAGGGATGTGGTAACAATAATAAATATCCCAAACCTGGCCCCTATTTTCACAGAGCTTAAACTGAATAGTGTAGATACCGAACAGGTATGGAACCACACGTGGTGTGAATCGATAATCTTACTTTGGATACACTAAATTTAACATGACTTTACAGCAACCACATAGAAATGTCAGGGGATAGGAGGGAACTGGAAATATATTTTGATTTTTGTAAGAAAATTATGTGCTTTTCAAAGCCATAAAATGGGATGAGGTCATCCAAATTGTGATCACAAATTTAGCAGGTAACAGCTAGGGAGTCGATCCTGGACTACATGAGTAGTTAGAGACACGTGAGAAGAATAAATAAACTGAAAATAAACGGAATAAACTGAAAATGGAACTTCCGTAATATTCGATGGGACTGTAGGAGAAAATGTAAAAATGCAGCGGGAACACAACTCACCTCTGCAGAACAGGATATTGTCTTCTGAAATGGTCTTCCAGTCAAGTGCTAGTCAAGAGCATGAGGTTGAAGGGGACTGAGCAAATCATAAGGGCAGGGAGAAGACCCAGTCAATTCAACCGTTTAGGACATACCATCACCTCTTTCATGCTGCTGGTTGCCACTCTCATGTTTATTTCATTATCACTACTACACATTGGAGATTAAAGACCATCAGAGAAAAACAAAAGGAACGTATTGGCCGAAACTAACCTACACTATGTACTCTGAAACACGGAAAGAAAGAGGTGAAGTGCCAGAATGGAGGCAGAGTACTTGCTTTCAAAACTCCTAAATAACAGGTAAAATACCCAAATTACAACGGGATATACACTTGGCTCTGAATCCTATTCAGCTGATCCATTATGTTCATCATTGTATTTCTGCATCCGTTTTTAACTTCCTTTCCTATACCACCAACTATCGTTTTGAACACTACTCTTTCCCACCTGCTCTCCTACAGCTTCTGTTTATTATAACCATGGACAATAAATCACATTTTTATGAAAATCATGTTTTTATCAACGAAAGCTAGAAATTTATGCTTCCTTCTCATTATTTACAAAATTAAAAAGTCCTAATGTATAACTTACAGCCTTCTATGGTTAATCTAATGCAATTCCTTTCTATTTTTTATTTTATAAAGAATTTCATAATCCAACATGAAAGACTTAATATTTATTACATATTGTAATCATTTACAATGCTATTTCTTGTCTCTCCTTAGTGGATTCAGTGTCTGAGTACTATTTTTAAACAAAATTTCACAATTGTGTTTTAGGAAAATAAGTTAATCTACATATTTTAAAATATTTGTAAATGTTTGTGCTAACACTATGTGTATATTGGAAAGATGGAGAAAGAAAAAGCAAGAAAATGAGAGATTGGGAGAGAAAGACTCACTTTCAAATACTTAAGTTGCTTTCGTATTATTTAGAAAATAAAGACTCATAGAAGATTATTAGTTTAAGAAGTCATCCTGGACTACATAGGGGGACCCTACCTTAAAATAAGTAGGTATAAAATGCAAATTTATGTCTCCTCATATGAACTTTCTGAGTTCTCACTATAATGTGTATGAATTTCCAGGAGGCTTACATTTCTTGGCCATACTTTCCTTTGTAGTTCAGAAATTTCTCTGTTCACAAATTCATTTATAAAATCATGTATTTCAAATCTGAAATTTGCCCCACCTCATTTTTCAAGTCAATCAGTAAATTAGCTAATCATAAACCACGACAAAAATCCCATTGAGAGTGTGATATTAAACAAGGAGAATTATGACTTCCTGAACACAGAGATTTCATTTGAGATTGAATATTAGACATCTCTATCCTACAGTTTTTCTATGGCTATCACACAACTATAGTTCCTAATTTCTGTTCTGGGTCAAATCACCTTTGATAGCATTTGTAATGCCCGAGAAAGTCAATATTCTTTCAATAGTTTAGTTTCTGGCAGCCTAACTTTATGTTTAGTCACTCAGGCTTCTAAGACATTTGTGATTTAGGGCTCATGTTCTATTGCCGTGGTTTATCAAGAATTTTTTTTTAAGATTAACAGGCAGGCATAAAAAGTTTCACGTATGGATATAGACATCAGCCCAGAGTACTTCCAAACCTTCATACTGCAAATGGTTCCACCTCCAGTATACCCATGCCACCATGCAAAATGTTTGTGTGTTTTGCGTGTTGTCCCTGTTGTCTTTAAAGTGTGCTCTTGTCTTCTTAGTAGGTAGGAGATCTTCAGCATGTAGAGGCAGAATTACTTATGAGTGTTCTGTGTGATCAAGCATGATGCTTGAAGACTATATGTATCAGATTAATATTGGGCATTGACCGAATGTTTAGTAATGTCTCTTCCAGGATAAAGTTTCTACCTAATAGTTAATATGCAATGTATTACTAAGGTAGATAATAGTTTATTTTGCTTCTGGATATGTCTATTAATTAAACACAATGCAGAAGTCTAAATACAAAGTGACTTAACTGGGAGGAAAAAAAAAAAACCCTCCCAATTCTCGTGGACAGCCCACAGGGTTTGCTGAGGTCACAGTTAGGGAAATTTTTGTGTGAGCATCAGCACCATGTTTTATGTTTGCAATTGTCTCTGTTTCTTTTTATGAATTCATTGAAATGAAGACAGTGGGAAAAAACAGGCTTTGAGATAAATAAGCATGTAGTTCACATTTAACCCAAGGCTTTTGGCAGAAGTTGTGTTTTTCAATTCTGTTTGCTTCCCTGGAATCTCTCAGGTGTCCCCGATGGGGCCATACTGCATCTTCAGAAAGACACTCGATTGTACTTTACATTTAACTCGGTAGCACTTATGTATTCAATAAATTTTGTTGATGAGAATTGATTGAAATTAGGAAGTTTCTCTGAACCTCCTGGTATTGACTCTCATCTTTGTCCCATTTTAAAAATAGCTAAATCTTTCATGTTCTCCAGAGAGCAAAGGATATATCTGATGTTTCAGAATACTTGATGTTTTCTGCTTTCAATATTGAAGGATAGAATCTAAAACAAATGAAAATCAACTGAATCTATAAAGATGAAATAGTGAAATATCTGTTCAAATGAATCAACAACAATGTTCCAAAGACACAGATGTTTAATCAAATAAGTAAATCAAGTAATAATTTAAATGAAAGGCCATCAGTGAGAAGTAGTTCTGTAGCTGTTTAACAAGGATGAGAAACTGAACAACATGTCAAAAATTGAAATGTTTTATGTTGTGTAACAGAGCAATACCCCTTTAAATGTGGTCTCTGTGAGGAAGAATCCAGGGAAAGATTGAAATGGTGGGTTAGACAAAGCAACACTAAGCATGGAGAGGCAGATATTCAAGAGTGAACATAACTGTGTTGCTTAGAAACGTGCTAATAAAAATCAAGTAAACAGAACTTAAGCAATTTATAAAGTAGAATTTGCTTTGGCAAATTAACATGTGATATTTCACATGTTAATTCTACCCTTGACAAAGTAAATCTGCTTGCTATCATCATGATGTGTAAAAATTCATGGAGTTCATTGAAGACACAAGTGGGATTCGAAGCCTAAGTATATTTATAGGCACATTTATGTACATTTATATATTGTCAGTAAGACACACACAAAAGAACACCCTAAACAACTATTTAACTCTTAACATATTAACTAAAGAAAAGAGAACATTCTTTGAAGAGTGTTTCCAAAGATAATATAACTTAAAATGTAGCAGAGGTCAGTAAATCTATTCCCTTAAGAGTTATATATTATATAATTTTAGTTTCATATGCCAACTGATTTCTACAGAAGCTACACAAGCTGCAATTGTAGATCACAACCAATCAGAGGCAACATTTCAGCTTCTTGGCTGTGCTTCAGTAAAAGTTTTATGTATAAAAATAAATGATGACCTAGTATGGTATGGTGGGCCATTCTTTACTAACCCAGAATCTTATGACAGTGTGATGACAATTCTCAAAAACAAACTCACTACGGGAAATTGCCCAGCTCAGCCCATGTTGTTTTGATTGATCATTCAGCACTCTTACTCATGATGTACTTAGGCTGTGCTGGGCTTATGGCATGCAATTGTGCTCCCCTCGGCTCCTCTTCATTTCCCTACTCTATGTGTCATCTTTAGCTTTTTTTTTTTTTAAGTCACTTGACAGTTCTACTGATATCGGTGGAGAAAGTTAAGAATATTGTGTACTCAGAAATTTTATTAAGTACTTCACTTAAAATATTGTTTCAAAAATTGTCCTAACATTCCCAATTTCAAAAATTGCATCCCTAGAAATGGCCTACAGCATCCTTCCTTAAGCAACATTCTATAGAATCCTGTGTGCTGGGAGCTATAGAGATTTTTTTGAGAAATTACAAATGAAAAAAAAAAACAAATGGAATGGGCATCATTAGATAAATGTTCATAGAATTTCACAATAAAGAGGGTGGGTAAGTATACTTTGCACAGTTTCTTAAATGTTACTTAACTAAGAAATTTCTCCATATATATAATTCTTATCATATTGTAGAATATTGTTTTTTACCAATAACACTTGAGAAAATAGCACTCTGTAATATAAATCAAAATGTATACATTTTAAATTAATGGACTCCCCAGTCAAGGTACTTAGAAAACCAAAGTCGAAGAAATGTCAAGAGCTAAAAAATAATTTCATCTTTTCACACAATCATTTTTCACTAGTTTAATAATTCTTTATTATTTATCCTATGAAAGGTAGAATCTTATTCTTACTCCTATGAAAAAGCAGAGGTCCAGTTGGTATTAAACACTAAAATATCATGTTCTTTGTTCATAAGTGTATCTTTTTGGAATTTAATAGAAAGATAAACTTTTATTTCTAAAAGGAAAAATCAGTTTCATGGAGATGAAAAAAAAAAGATACAGTGAGTGATTCATAGTAATATTTGGCAATCACCTGCCTGAGAGCAAACTCTGATAACAGATCTCTTATTCTCTGGGACCAAAGATACCTGAAATGAAATTGGTGCTGGCTACTTGAAACTAATGCTTCTGCATTAGAATCCTTTGGTGATGATTCTTGTTTAAACAGACACTAGCAAGGAGAATTACGTTTGGGCAACCCTCTGTATATTTAAGGGCACAAATCTCTCTTACTTGGTCTCAGCAAAACACCAGAAAACACAAAGGAGTATTTCAACTAAATAACTGTTGTAAATTCAGCATCAGGTGATCAGTGCTGCTGTCCTAGGGGTTTCCTGTGATATTGAGGCCAAAAGCAACACAAATCACAAGTGTAGTGAGATAAATTACTACCTTCCTTCTACTTTCCTTATACCAATACCTAAACACACACACACACACACACACACACACACACGCACACGCACACGCACACGCACATACATACATGCACACACACACGGAAGTTTAATTTTTTTAATTTGTTTTTCAGTGGTTGGTGGTTTGTTTCAGATGTCCAGTTATCTGCTTTTCAATGTGAACAGGAGCAGATGACCAAAAATGCAACAGCACTGAGCCTTTCTTGCATTAATTTGGTTTAGAAGAGTAAGAAAAGAAAGACAAAGGCCCTGTCGCGTGATACTTATGGATGGCATTGGTTAATTGAGTAGTGACAAATGAGACATCATGCCTATGTACATTTTCCTAGTGTTGCATGGTACCATTTATCAAGGAGTTGAAGCACACCATGAAGTTGCTTACCTTCAAATCTTAAAGAGAACACACACACACAACAACAACAACAACAACATCAAACTAAATTTCTCTATGAGAAGATCCCAATGGGTCTGGGTAGGGAGAGAAACTTGTCATTAACATGTACATGTGAATTTTCTCCGTTGATCATGATGGGAGTGAGGACTGTTTCTGGTCTAACCCACTCAGTACTCAGAACCTCAGCATGATGCACACACCAGCATGCAGGTCATGACAGAGAGGACAATTGCTAAACATAGAAGAAGGTTGTATTGGCTCTTTCCCGGGGTAAATATGTAGAATCTCCTCAGTCACCTTTATGAGGACCACATGCTAAGCGCAAGTGGTCAGAATCAGAGCACATATATTCCCACTATTTCTTCTGCCTACAGCTCTTGCGAACTGGGCATTCACTGTGGTCACATACCTTCCTTACAGGTCATGTGTGAATAAACAAGTTGGTAAAATGGGAAGAGCTATCTAGGAATGGGGCTTGCAATGAACTGATGGAATTAATATCTGAAATACAAAAAGCGAATTGTGAAAAAGAAACCAAAGAACTTAATCTTAGCAAGTCCAGGAAACCAGTATAATTAAATAGTAGCTGTGGTATCAGTTAATTATTTTTTCCGAATAGTGCTATCATTAAATATGACCAAGAAATAATGGTGCTAAATTTATTTGGCAAAGTAGCAAAAAAAAAAAAAAATAGAAACTCACTTTATCAATTACAAAGAAAAGGCATTTCTAGGTCTTGGGAGTAATTTGAAACACACGTAATAGAACAAAGCACACTCTGAATTAATGTATAGTGTTATAAGGGAATGAGTGAATTCTTTACTCCAACTCTTTGTCTTAAGGAGAGTCTTTAGGAATGAAAGCCAAATAATTGTCCTTAAGACCATGGAATGAATCAAAGCAACTGCAAATAGAGTCCAACAAAAAGCTTTTCTTTCTCTCTGATTTTTTTTTTCTCCTTTATTCAGTGCGGGCAGACTCCTTTTGTATGCCATAGAATTCTTTAGGTTGTCTTCTTGCTGTAACGTTGACATAACTATTCTCCATTATCTGGTTTCATCTGCACTCTTGTCTTTACACCCACTTCCTAAGGCTGCTGCTTGCATCCTCTTTCCTACTGCTTATAAATACATGTGTCTGTGATTTGTAAACAAAGACCTGCTGTTAGCCAATTCATTAACAAAGGTCCTGTCTAAAATTCTCCTGTGAAGAATGGTAATTTGCTAGCTTAACTATGAACCGCTTGCTTCCTGAGAAGTGTCATTCTGAGGAAATATTGATTGAAAGTGAACTCCTGCTAAGTAATATATGTTCAATTTACACATACTTGACGATATTCAAGTGCCCTATCATCTTTTCAATAGTCGGTAATAATGGTAGCAGACAAAATGTGTTTAAATAAACAAGTTTTTAAGTTTGTCATAGAAAAATAACTCACGGAAGCACATATAATTATATTTGAGTTAGAGGATCTTGTCCCCAGTTGAAAATAGGCATCTTCATATAGATTTACACCCTGCTCCAAAACAGAATATTTACATATGTGGTCCTGTGCATAATAATTGCCCTTCATTCTGTTCATTGAATTGAAATAATAATTCAAAGACATCATACATTTTATCTTTTCATTTTATGTCTTAAGGTTGTAATACACAGACACATACACACACACACATAAACACACACACACACACACATAAACATACACACGCACAAACACACACACATATTCTCACAATGAATAGAACCTACATCTACTTTTCATCTCCTTTTTCCTAGTGTTCCCTTGGTAGTGGTAATGTTACAATAGATGCTTCATTGAGGGCTAAACATTCACTTATTCTCAGTACTTGGATAAGACTTAGCTATTTTCATTGACTGCAGTATGCATCAGAAAGAAGCTTCTCTGATCAAAGTTAAGAACAGCCAGGGGTTGGAGTAGAAGCATAAGTATTCCACAAGTCAATTTGACAGCATGAACTTCTAGCAAAATAATAACAGCAGCTTTTACTCTGGGACCCATGACTTTGGTAGTCATGTACTTTTAACCAGGATTACAGTCCTAGGTATGAAGTTCTCTCCTATAGAACAACCCCAAACCTGATCAAAAAGCAGCTAGTTAACCCATAATATTCATGCTATTATTGTTTTAGTAGGGATTTTTTTTTCTTTTTTTTTTTTTTTTTACTGGAAGGTTAGTGTTTTTAGCATGTAGGGTCCATCACAGGTTAAGATCATTGATGTCTTTTTTTCTCCCCCAGCAGCATTCAAAACCCAATTCACCATTTTCAAAACTAGAACAGCAAGGAGGGAGGAAGTTTTCTCGTGGGTTTGAGACTGATTTCTCTATGTCCTGGAGCCAAAGTATGTAATGTCTTCATAGATTCCTTTTGTATAATTGGGAAGTAAAAGCAATAACAGTAAGTAATAACGTGGCTGTTTTGAAGACATCTAGAGCCTCCCTGACTCATAGAGATGCAGTCTACAGCTTGTACTGTGATTTTCATTGTGTAATCTATGTCTTCTGTGACTGACTTTGTCAATCTATACACACTAATAATGCTGCTTGAATTCTCTTATATGTTTGCTTAATTATTTGGGTTGTAGTTTGAAGTTAGCTATCTAGTGGGCTCACATAATGATTTTTAATACATCTTTTGTCATGATTAAACCATCTACTGCCCTCTTTTTTCCCTCTTAATGTGGCCCATCTCCATATGCAATTCTTTGACTTGCAGTACTACATCATCTTCATTCTATCATTCCACTTACTTCTTGACTAGTTTGTAATACAATATGATTTTTTTTTCCTTTTTAAAAATTTATTTATTTATTTTATTATTTACAGTTTATTCACTTTGTATTCCAGTTGTAGCCCCCTTCCTTGGCCCCTCCCAATCCTTCCCTCCTTCCCTCTTCTTCTCCTAGGCCCTTCCCTTAGTCCACTGATAAGGGAGGTCCTCCTCCCCTTCCATCTGACTCTAGTCTATCAGGTCTCATCAGAACTGGCTGCATTATCTTCCTCTGTGGCCTGGTAAGGCTGCTGCCTGCTCATGGAGAGGTGATCGAAGAGACAGCCACTGAGTTCATGTCAGAGACAGTCCCTGCTCCCCTTACTAGGGTACCCACATGGAAACTGAACTGCCATGTGCTACATCTGTACATGGGTTCTAGATTATCTCCAGGCATGATTCTTTTATACAGTTTTTCATAGCTGGTTGGTTCTTTACATTACACTCTGATTTCCCCCATAATTCCAAGCCCTCCCTATTTAAGTTTCTTTTTTTTTCCTAAATATTAAACATCACTACTTTCATTTAACCATCATCTACTATCCTGCTTCCTTAACATATCTTCCCTGCAAAAACCCTTTCTAACTTTTTAGTTTCTACTTGTGTCCATTCTAAACACAACAAACAAAATCCTGGGAGCTAGTATAAGAATATAGACGATAGAAACATACGGTGTTACTTTTTCTCAGATTTAGCTACCTCCAGGTTTCTAGTTTCATCCATTTACCTGAAGCCTTACTTCTCCTTCTACAGGTGAGTATTATTCTATTGTGTATGTGCATCATATTTTTCTTATCCATTCATCCATTTGTGGACACTTTAATTGATTACTTTTCCTAGTTATTATTGTGAGATCAACAATAAACATTGGTGTGCAAGCATCAATGTAGAGAGATAGGAAGTCTGCCGGCTATATGCTCAGGAGAGATATTGAAGTATGAAAGATACACAATCTTCCATGTTATCTTAGATGTTACAAAATTTATAATGGTTGCTCTGAGAAAAATGCAGCTCATGACTCATTGTTTATCACCCTCAGATGTACCGAAAGAGACCTATCAAGATTGCTTCAAATATTCAGTCCTTGGTATTCTGTTTTTTTTTTTTTGTTTGTTTGTTTTTTTTTTTCATGAACTATGTTCTTGATGCCTAAGATCCAGTCTTAGCGAATCTAATCATCTAATCTCAATTTTTGCCTTATATATTTGTTTTTAATTTAGCTCCTAATTATAGAATTGTTTTCCAGTATGTGTTTGTGTGTCTTTGTGTGGCATTTGTTCTAAATGAGGACTTTAACTTCAGCAATTTGAACTCTTCTGTGCATCTTAGAAAATTTGGATCATGCCTCTTCTTAGTTTTTAGCCTCTGAAACTCTCAGAACAAAAGGCAACCAGATTTAGAACCAGAAGACAAGATTGGAGGGTCAGTTCGTAAGATGTATGAAGCCTTAAAATATTCTCTGACTTCGTGGTTCTGTAAGTTTGTGTCATATTTTAATATTCTACAGGGGAGTTTTTGATTTATAGAGAATAATACTTAACTATATTTCCAGGATGGTATATTTTGTAAAGTGTGTGAACATGGCAAATATAGTTTATCTCTGGACTGCAACAATCACAGGGGAAGGAAAGAAATGAAAGCATATGGAATCTGATTAGTGTCCTATGGAAACTATATTCTATTAAGTCATACTGATGACAATATAAATCTCTCTCTCTCTCTCTCTCTCTCTCTCTCTCTCTCTCTCTGTGTGTGTGTGTGTGTGTGTGTGCGCTTCAATGAAGGTGAAGAGAATCATCATAGCTTTGATAAACTTACATAGGAAATGAAATTTGGAAAGTAGTTTTGACTAGGGGTAAAGAGTATTAGGAATCCATGTAGTTATGGTACACATCAGTTCCATCTTAAATTTCTCATAAAGCCAAGCAGAACTCTACTCGAAGGCATTGGTTCCATGTGAGATGCATGTTTTGATATTTTTAACAAGTGAGCACACTGCGATATGGATACAAATACAATTTTATGGATACAAATACAATATTATCTCCCAGTGAAACTTTGAAGTGGCTTGTAAAAAAAATATGTTCCCTCCATGTGTTCTCAAAACTATGTTAAAACATCAAGAAGGAAATTTAGCAGCATAATATTTCCATCTTAGCTAAGTCTCTTCCCTTTAGAATAGGAGTTCTTCAGGGTACGCATAAATTTCATTTCAGAAATTTATTGTTGGTGCTTAGGAAAACTTGTGCATAGGTACACAATAAATACCCATGCATACATGAATAAACTTAGAAGTCTCCCTTTGCTTCTTTTCAAAACACATGTTGTAATCTCATAGTTAACTGAGGTTCAAAACGGGGTCAATTTGATTTCAGTTACAGAATACGATAATGAAATAAATGTCAACGTGTCTTCCTCAGCTTCCCTGCGGATCATAAAACCTGAACTCTTCCTCCAATCCTAGGGTCCAGTGACACATGACAATGCCCCTGACTCCTCACAGGTACTGACAGGAAAAGAAATCACTTTACCTTCTAAGAGAATGTTCACCATGAAATATGACCTACAGTTGTTCAGAAATGTAAATACTCTACCCTAGCAGACTTTGTTCAAAAAGGAAAAGAAAAATTAAACAAGGGAAATAAATGGCTTTACTTTAAATTCTTTTTTTTCCCTAACATCAGATTTTGTGTCTGGGGACTTCAATGAGAAAGAGCGAGCAGGAAGTATCACTTCTCGTGGATTCTGTCTGTTCCGGACTCACTTTGGTTTACAGTGATGCTGCCAATTTTCAGAATAATTAGAAAGCACTTTGCTGAGGGAAGTGTGAGTGGCTGTGTTTCTTTTGAGGCAATTTAGACTAATCATGTAGTTGATGATCCTGAACCATTCAGGAGGCAAGGGCTTCTCTGCCCTGAGCCCAGAGAGTATTTTCTTTCAAGCAAGTGATGAGGAGCAAGTTTTTAAGACATTCTCTTTAAATTCAAAGTTAGGGACTCTGCTCAAGTAAGACTATTTTTTTTCCTCTTTCTTAATCTTCACACCCTCCTCTTTCAGAGTGCTGATTACCAAGGAAGCCAAGAGAAGATTATACTAAAAATGGGGCCTCTCAGGATTGTGAACTTATTCAACAGAGGATTTTTACAGGAATCTCAGGGGATTTTATTCAAAACTTGAATAGTTTTCAATAATAGATTCTGGTTTAAGAAAACTATCTTTGAAAAGTTTCTTTTTAGATTTTTTTTTTTTTGTTTAATGTGTCTAAAGATAGTTAGTGTCTATAAAAGTGTGGAATTCAATGGAGAAATTTCAGAACATAATCTGTAGTGAATATTCTTTATTTGTATGTATGTAAGAGTTTTTGTTGATATGGTTCTGAAAATTCTTTGTGAGGCCATTGAATAAAAACTTAATTCATTCAGCCAAACACATTTTGAGAGCAAGCTCTATACCAAGCTTCTAGGACTTTGCAGACAGTTTTGAAATATTAGTATGGCCACTCCATCATTATGCTTTTACTAATGAGGAGCAACTGTAGCATTATTTTAGGTAAGGTTGAATATGCAAGAAAATGAGATTACAACAAATTCCAAAAGGAGATGAGTAGGTCAGGAATAAACACTTTTTTCATAGCCAGTTTTCTTCTTCCAGACTTTGCATGTTAAAAATCTGGACACCTAAAGGAACTAATGTAGAGGTAGGACTCTGGCTAAAATGCTTAATCCCCATCCTGAAAGGCAAAGAGGATGGACATCGAAAGAAGAAAAAAACAGGAAACAACCTAGGAATCTGACACAGAGGGCCTCTGAAAGGCTCTGCCCTTCAGACTGTCAAAGCAGATGTGGAGACTTATGGCCAAACTTTGAGCAGTGTGCAGGGAATCTTATGAAAAAGTGGGAAATAGTAAGATTTGGCGAGGACAGGAGCTCCACAGGGAGAGCAACAGGACAAAAAAATTTGAACACAGGCATCTTTCCTGAGACTCATACTCCAACCAAGTAGCATGCATGGAGATAACTTAAAACCCCTGCACAGATGTAGCCCATGGCAGTTCAGTCTCCAAGTGGGTTCCATAGTAATGGGAACAGAGACTGCTTCTGACATGAACTGATTGGCCTGCTCTTTGATCACCTCCCCCTGAGGGGGGAGCAGCCTTACCAGGCCACAGAGGAAAACAATGCAGCCACTCCTGATGAGACCTAACAGACTAGGATCAGAAGGAAGAAAAAATAACCCTCCCCTACCAGTGGACATGGGGAGGGGCATGCATGAAGAAAGAGGAGAAGGGGAGGGATTGGGACTGGAGGAGGGAGAGATTATAGAGGGGGGATACAAAGTAAGTAAAGTGTAATTAAAAATAAAATAAAATTAAAATTAAAAAAAAAACACTCTCCCTTTATCTGTGACTCCTCCTAAATGGATTTGTAAGTAATTCAATATGAAATAATACCAATTCCTTAATGAAATTTTCTTTGTTTTTTAAAGTTACTGTACATTTTTTTTTTATAATTTTCCTTTTACAGTTGAGTTTCTTGCATACAAAAGTACAGCTTATATATGCATAGCTGTAGGACTATCTCTTGGAGAATGAGTAGCCTCCCTGGGAAGCACCCCTAAAGAAACTGTTCTTCCCTCTCCAGGCAGCCACTGATTGACAGTAGCTCCTCAAATAGGTATGGCATTTTATGGATCCCTTCACCGTTCTTGATAGGATTTATCTGTCTTGAACTTGTGTAGGTCTAGTGCATTCAGAGCAAGCAGCTTGTAAGTTAATACGTGCAAAGGTGCCGGCAAGTCTGACAAATACTTCTACAATATAGACGTCTACTGTCTCTGGCTTTCATAATCCTTTTGTGTTGACTACTGAGCCTTGGGGAAAATAGATTTCCCATTTACGGTTGAGCACACCATAGCCTCTTCATCTCTGCCGCTGAGCAGGTGTGACTCTCTGTTAATTGCCATCTACTACAAAATAAAGACGTTTTCTGACACATCCTCATTTTTCTAACCCCTAAGGCAACTTTATTACATGAGTACTTAGGAATATATGTATTTGTTTACTACAAATATATTTATCTGTTTACTACAAAAAATAAACAAAACATTTGTGAGTAGTTCTTGGTTAGTTTGTTTATATATACTTTGGTTGGTGGTTGGTAGGGAGGAGGGAACACGAAAAACTTCTGAGTAGATTATAACCTAAGAAAGATGGAGAGAGATAGAAAGATGGAAGGACAGGACAGAAGGAGAGAAGGAGGAAAGGAGAGCAGTAAAATGGGGCAGAAACTTAAGAAAGAGGGAGGGAGGAAGGAAAGGAGGAAAAAATCCAAGATTTTTAGAAGAATGCTTAGAAGAATGGGGAAAGGGCAGACTGACAGAACATAGGCCTGAGGAATTGTTCTCGGGAAGATTTGTGTGAGGAGGAGGGAAGACATACCTTTAGAAATAAAGTGGAACTACTTAGCGATTTGGCTCTGTGCAGAGTCAAGGGAAGCATGTAGGGAACTCAACTAAGCTTACCTAAGTTAGCTGATTATTGACAACCAATAGGACCAGGAGATACAAGACCAAGTTTCCATGGGAATCTTGACTTTGGTATGTTTACATTTCTGAGCAGCATTGTGAGGAGGGGACAGGGACAGAGAGGACAAGTGTGTCCCACACATTGAAGTGAGCAAGAAATGTACTCCAGAGAAAAACACGAAAGCTGGGAACCAACCTGTGCTTAGCTCCTTCTTATGGTGCAGTTTCTTTCCATTATTTCAGGCAAGTCCAATTCTCATAACCTAAATGTTCAGTCAAGTAACCAATAATTAGTTTAGCCAGCGTTAAAATGCAGTTATGCATGTCTCCAAGTAACATGTGTTCTTTAAATTGAAGCCTCTCTTAGCCCACATTTCCCCATCTTTTCTCTTCTTTATAACTTATGTCTATTAGACAATGTGCGGGGAATGGTTTTACACAGTCTTAAAAGCTATTTGAAGCCATTTCTTTTTTTCCCCCATCACTTTGTTTGGAGGGAAGATTTAAGAAAGCTTAAAGAACTATAAGGTAAACTGCTTTCCAGAATCAGCAGGATATTCAGCTAGTATTTTTCTGCGCATAAATGAGAAGAGAGCACCTGGGAACAAATCACAATAATAAGAGAAAAATGGTGTCAACATTTGTTCGGAAAAAAAAATACATGCATTGTAACTCAAATTTCTAGAATTTAGAGCACAAAAATTACACCTCCATTAAACTTAAAGTACCCTGGGTTCCTAAAGATTTAGCTCCTGCCTGCAAAATGCTTCATGTGACATGTTTAGGAGTTATGGGGATAATGGTTGTTAAAGAAATCTCTAGGAGGTTCCAAAAGGGATTAGGTTGATGTAAGCATAAAATAGAATGTTAGCTGAGTTTATAGCAAAAATGAATTATATATTTTAATGTTTTTTTTGTGGGGGGGCTTCACAGTCGGGAGCAATATGAAAGAGATTTTAAAAAATGTGGAACCAATTTGTTAATAAGGCAAAATAATACTGTATCTATTATGTTGATGTTCATAGGTTTGAAAAAATATTCTATAGATCAGCAGGCAGCTACACATTTGCCAGAACTTACTATATTTTTTGCATATATATATATATACATATACATATATATATATATATATAAATATATATGTATATAGATACCTAACTACACATAAGGTCCAAAATTATTGTATGATAAAAACATAGCTGCTACTTTTTTGTTTCCCTTGTAACACCCATGGTTTTTATTTATTTTAATTTTGCAAAACAAGCGTTGTGATTCCATTGTTCACTGTTAAACTTCATTTTACAAAAACACAGTGGGAGATTTTAATTAGAACCATTCAAATTGTTAAGTTGGTTCTCCACAGAAAAGTCAACTTGCTGGATTAAAAACATAAAATAAAGAACCTAACACAAGAGTTCATCTACCCATGAAGAATACATGAAAATCAATATAAGTGTTTGGTGTTCCTCTAGTGTCAGAGATTATACAGATGAATAGAGGACAAATGTCTCTGCACCTCCTAAGTTTACATCCAGTAAGGTAGGCCAATAGCCAATACATACATGGTGTATGTACTCATGCATGCACATACACACCAGGACACAGATATCATCTATGAAGAAGGCAATAGTGGCTGAGTGTTGAGAATGGGTTAAGGGAAATGTTGGTCAGAGAAATATTCATTTAAGGTTTGATAGTCAGATCTGGCTGATAGGAAAACCACATTCTTTTTGTTATGTTGAATTCTTTCTTGGAGGAAATAAATTTACCTTTTAATACCATGGGGTTTATTTTCTCTCACAAATAGCTTTGCGCAGAATGAAATTTTCTTGACAATTGCCACCACTGTCTCTTTATAGAGACTATATCAGCATGGAGTGAGTTTTCTGTGTACTGGGAATTGCTGGGCACTTGAGACACAAAGATAAAACAGAGCTGTGGAACTCAAGGGACGTCCGGACTGGGAAAAAAGGACAAATAAAATGACAGTTTCACAGTCAATGATAGATGCTAAAATGGAACGTTGTAGAAGTACAACTAGAATCTTAAAGGAGAATGAGAAGAGAGGACAGAGGAAATGTTAAAGTAAAAGAGGTGGTGTCTGTCTATGTCTAGAAAATGCTAGAATAAAAGTGGTTAAGGGTGTGTAGTCTTAGGGACTTGATTAGTTTCCTATAGTTGTATAAAAAATTAACTTCAAGGTATATATTCTAAAAGAAAGAGAAAGTCTCTTCATGGACTATTTTGGTTCCTAGAAATCCAACATCTGTGTCACTGGCCTAAAATTGGGTGTTTTAGAATGGTTTACTTTCTTAGGTATCTAGGAGCAGCTCTATCATATTCTTCCTTGAGCTCCTGACTCTGTCTCTTCAATCATTGTTCTTTATTGACTTGGTCTTTTTTTTTCTGTACATTGAATTTTTCTTCTACTTTACTTTTACTTTTTTTCCATGTATTTTACAGATACATGCTCTTCCATAGAAACACCCTAAGTAAAAGAAAATATTTCCCCATTCCCATGTCTTAAACTTAGATTTGCAAAGACACCACCCTGTGTCCTATCCCTCTCCGTCCTTGTTTCTTTCTGTTCCTCCCTTCTTTCTTTTGCTCTTGCTCAACTACTTGCCTGTCACCCAGCCATATAAGGTGATGCTTATAAATAGTAGGCATTGAAATGTGGTTATTTCTTGAAGAAACATTTTCAGTCAATGACTCAGTTTAGATAGTATACAAAGAGAAAGACAAAGATAAGAAAGGCAGATACGGGAAGTCTTTAAACACAACATATTTGGATTCATATAAAAAAGTTGATGCATAACAATGGATATCAGGAAAAACTTAATTTTGCATTTATTCTTAGGAGATTGTGTGTCATTCATTCACTCCGCCATTTGTTCGAGTGTTTGGATAAGCACTGTAAGGTCACAGAAGTTTGTTACAAGTATATGTGAAAATTACATACCATTGTATTATTTTTTTAACTAAATTTTTATTTTTTATATTAATTACAGTTTGTTTACTTTGTATCCCAGCTGTAGCCTCCTCCTTCATTCTCTTCCAATCCCACCCTCCCTCCCTTATCTCCTCCCTGCCCCTCTCTAAGTGTACTGATAGGGGAGGTCCTCCTCCCCTTCCATCTGACCCTAACTTATCAGGTCTCCTCAGGACTGGCTTCAATGCCATACTAAAATATGTACACCTAAGGAAGCTAAAAAAGAAGGAGGACCTGGGGTAAGATGATCAACCTTCACTTAGAAAGAAAAATGTGATGGACATTGGAAGTAGGATAAAACAAGAAACAGGACAGGAGCCTACCATAGTGGGCCTCTGAAAAACTCTACCTAGTAGCATATCAAAGCAGATGGTGAGACTCATAACCAAACTTTGGGCAGAGTTCAGGGTATCATATGAAAGAAGGGAGAGTTAGTAGGACCTGGAGAGGACAGGAGCTCCACAAGGACCAAATATATCTGGGTATAGGAGTCTTTTCTGAGACTGATTCTCCAACCAAGGACCATACATGGATATAACCTAAAAACCCTGCTCAGACATAGCCCATGGCAGCTCAGTATCCAAGTGTGTTCCCTAGTAAGAGGAATAGGAACTGCCTTTGACATGAATTCAGCTGCTGGCTCTTTGATCTCCCCCATCCTCAAGGGAGGAGCAGCCTTGCTAGGCCACAGAGGAGGACATTGCAGCCATTGTATTCTTAAGTATGCACTGTGCCTTGATGAGAAAAAAGAAATGGTATTCCTGCAAAAAAAGTGCATCATGTGAATAATATGTTGGCTGCTGATGTAAAATTTAGTCATATATTTGGATAAGAATATAAAATTAGGACTATTTTTATTGTACTTCATGGCTATAAAGTAATAAACTCTAGAGATTTTATCCAACTCCAACAGGTTAAATAACCTCCCTGTGTGAAATTCTTTATTCCATAGACAAAGTCACAATATTCCCTGGTGTTGATATTCCAGGAGAAGATGTCTAGAGTTTGCTGTAGTATTATATGCATAGTGGAGCCCATCTGTATGGAGAATTTGAAGCACTTTTGCTAGAGGGATGATCTGAGAACAATAAATTTATATTACTATCTTTTTTTGAATTTTAATATTTATTATTACTATTCATTACAACATATTCACTTTGCATCCCAGCTGTGTCCCCCTCCCTTGTCTCCTTCCAATCCCACCCTTCCCCCTCTTCTTCCCCCATACCCCTTTTCTAGTCCACTGAGAGGGGAGGTCCTCTTCCTCTTTTATCTGACCCTAGCCTATCAAGTCTCATCAGGACTGGTTGCATTGTCTTCCTCTGTGGCCTGGCAAGGCTGCCACCCCCAGGGAGAAGTGACCAGAGAGTCTGGCACTGAGTTCATGCCAGAGACAACCCTTACTCCCCTTTCTAGGGAACACTTGGAGACTGAGTCTATGGGCTACATCTGAGCCGGGGTATTAGGTCCTCTCTGTACATGGTCCTTGATTGGGGTATCAGTCTCTGCAGGATCCCCAGGTTCCAGTTTTTTGGCTCTGTTGGTCTCATTTTTTAACCTTTAGAATATTTAGGTAAAGAGAAAGAAGTGAAGAGTACAAAAATAACCTCTAAAGAGATTTCAGGGTGATAGAATTTGTGCCACAAATTCCAGATCCCTAGTGGTATAGGGACTTGTGATTTCAACAACTTGCAATGAGGAAAGAGAAAAACAAAGCTAAAAGTGATAGAAAATGAAGAGAGCAACCCATATCCACACATAAGTACTTTGCAATGATTTTATGCTATTAAATATCATGAGGAATAATATGTAAAATGAAATACTAAAATATATAACATGACTTAATTCTGTATGTTTTATCATTTGAACTGCTTCTTAAAATGACCAAATTATAAACAGGTATAAACAGGGGAAAACAGGCAGAAAAAGACCAAAATGTTAATGGTTGTCAAATTATGAAGCAAATAATATACACTTTTATCTAGTTTTCTAAATTTTACTCTTTTAGATCTTTAAATGATTTCGTCTAACTTCTATAATATAAAAAGACACTTCAATGACAGTAGAGATTATTTTGATGATCAATAGGGCTAATCAAGTTTCATGCAAAAACAAACAAACAAACAAACAAACAAACAAACAAACTAAAATGAGCATCAGTCAGATTTCTACTTGAGGCACATGCCATTCTTACATCAGTCCCTGCATTTCTCTCATCTTTATTACTTCCAATCTTCCTGCATGCCTTGGGTCTCCAGTTATCCACTCCAAAATTTCTATGACCTCATTCAGCCTACTCTTCTTCACTTCGCCATCCTATATGTACCTGAGTCCTTCAGAAATCTCTGCAGAAAAGCCCAGGGAAATGTGCAGCTATTGGGTGAGCCACATGAAGGTAGGGACTTCAGTGTCCTTTTATTACGGTAAGAATCTGTGATATAGTGGGATGTTCAGGAAAAACATATCTGATAAGTGGAGTTAGAATCTAAATCTTAACTAAGGAAATCTGGAGCAAAGCTTACTGCTATCCTTGCACACTTACGTAATCAAGGGCCAGTGGTTTAACAGTTTTTGTAAGTCTTAATTTTTCTGTAGCATTAGGGATCATAATACATATTAGGTGTATGTGTGTAAGAGAATTAGTAGGTAGAGTTCATGCAAATTCAATGTGCTAAGGGAAAGATTTGCAGCAGGCTGATGAAATAGGCATTTTGGGTGGGTGCATTAGCGTATCCCATTATTCTAACTGCTTCTTGGATTAACAGGGACTTCTCGACTTGGTCCAGTCTCTAATGAAACTTGAATTTTATAACATTTAATTTAAATTTATGTAACCAAAACATTGATTTTATTCTATAGTATATTTACAGGTTTATTTTTTACAGGTTATATTTTTTCCTGTTAACCATCCAATATCTGAAAATCAATCTCTTATATTTGATCTGGAAAAAGTGAATAGGAGACATGAGGCCATGACATCCTTCAAAAACACTTGAAATTATTTAAATCATTACTTTTTATGGCATCCTAACCCCTTCAAAATTGTACTTCACAGGCAATGTGACAAAGATGTGAAATCATAATTTCATCCCAAATTAGCAATCACTGAGTAGGTTAAAGTTTAAAAACAATGAGAGAAATAAAGAAATGGCCATGAATCTTCCCTGTCCCCTAAGTATAGTCAGGAAGCAGTCTACATCTGAGAGATTGCAGAGATGAGAGGAGAGGGCAGTTAAGTATTGGTTTTCATCTTTGAATGAGTTTTTCTGAGGATCAGATGTTTCTTATTATATGTGTTTCACCTTCACAATGGCATTGCTGAGTTCCCAGTAAAGGTTACTCATGAATCTGAGGATTTGCCTTTCTGACTCACAGTTTACTGGCATTTCCTAAATGTTTGGTTTTGTATTCATCTCCCTCTTTGACCGTGATTAAAGTAAAGCATTGTTGCATTTATTAGATAGCACCCGCTGTGTTAATCATATTCAATCATTGGAAATTGGTCCCCACAGTGGTTCTAAGTATTTTCAGCCAGAACTTTTTGGACAATATTCTTTCTGCCTGTTTTCTCTCTCGCCTCACCATTGTCAAAGATTGTACAGTAGCTATGGGGAACACTTACCAGTGCTTCTCCCAAACCAATACCTCACATGTACCCTTATGTATTCTGCCAGGAAAAAGAGGCCTGAAACATTGATGGCCCATCTCTTTATTGCTCTCATTGCTTCTGTTTCTATGATGACCACATTTGGGAAACATGGTTTATAAAGGAAACTTTCCCCCTAGTTATGATCACTAAATATTCCTTCCTAGGTCCTTATGGAAAAGGTCAAGAAATTAATTTTGGATGAACATTTTCACCTTCTTAGCCAGTTGCTGCATTAATGATCTGATGACAGATCACTCCTTAAACTGGCTCCAGCACAGGTCAGAGTGAAGAGAGAATATTCTCTATTTAATGAGGCAAGGATCAAGGTACTTAATATTTTATCATTGGCATATAGATGGAAGGAGTCACCAGGAATAAAAAAAAAATGCCTGAAGGAGCATAGTGTCATATGGGGGGTAATATGCAGTCTGCTTAAAGGGATAGCAAGCTTCTGTGTATGTAAATTTTTTTTTGCTTAATTTTTTATCCAGCTTTAAAAACTATTAGTAAATTGTTTTTGTAATTTTTAAAAAGCTTTGTTTTACTTTTATTAAAAATATGGTAGAGTTAAAATAACTGAATAATGATAATGTGTATACTCACCATAGAAATTTAGGAGTAAACATTTAGATGTAATAAGCATGTTTCTTTTTTAATAATGGAAGACATTACTCCATATATGCTAAGAATTTATAGGTAATTTAGGTAACTTATGTAATTACAACAACTAAGTAAATTAAATAGTTCTTCCTTAAATTATATGTATAGAGCATATGTTTCCAAATTTTTCCATCACTGACTTTCATAATTATTTTTATGAATTAGGTCTCAAGCATTTTAAAATTTATATTACATATATATATATAAATTTGAAATGTGTTCATATAATTTGATATATGTTACATATAATGTAATTCCATATTAGCCTAAAAAAGTCTTCTTTTTTTTATTTCTTAACATTGTCTTCTAACACGCCATATCCTTTTTCTACTTTTCTTGTAGTATCTTTAATTGATATCTTTCCGGTCTCTGATTCCTTTTAAACTTTTTATTAGTTTTTATTAGTTCTTTGAGAATTTTGTACGATGTGTTTTGATTGTACTCACCCCTTAACTTTTCCTATATTTTTGCCTCGATTCCTCCATCCAATATTGTTTCTTTTTGATAAATAAATAAATTACGACCAGATTACGCTGTTCAAATATTCTTGGATGGATGTATCCATTGGAGCTTAGTTGACTTAGGAAGAACCACACTCTTAGTGAAAAGTGATTCCACCTGTTCCAGCAACTAACAATTACCAAGGCTGGCAGAAGGCGACTGGGTACCCTACTCAACTCCCATCCTTTTAAAAACTTAATTAAAGCCATATTAAATTTATCTTTTTAGCAATAATACATTTTATTCTGGTGATTGTTTCCTCACAGTGTATCCAAACAAGAGGTGGTAAATTTATGGCTGGTGAACTTACTTATTGACGGTGAGAACTACCATATGTTGCCATACATTGGTTCTCTTCTCGCCAATATCAACCACTGACTTTAGATGATGCTTTCATCACTCTGTCCCAGTGCTGTTCCCCCAAGAAGGCCATGACTGTTTAAAAATAATTAGTGATCATATTCTTCCAAATTGTTTACTTGTTCATGATTACTTGTGCTTGAAGCTAGTATTCTTCTGCTACCCTTTTTTCCTTAAGCTTATCGTGATGGACTCTGGTTTTATCTAAAAAAAAAAGTGATCACTGTGATTCTGTACATTCAAATATCATTTAACTTTCTGATTATTGTTTGTATAAAGTCATCTATAGTTATAACATATAAAACATATATATAGTGTGTTTATTGTCTTTAGAGCTAGTTTCAAAATGAGCATATAATTGTGTTTCAGTATCCTAAATATTTTGTCTTTGGTAGCTAAGATAAATGAATACTAACAATGATAGTCTCTTGACTTGGCTCTTATCCCTTTTCCATGAACCTTGTTATTCTCAGAGAATTTCTGGCTGTTTGTTTGTCTTTCTCCTTACCTAATACAGATCAGAAATCAGGAATTTATTTAAAATGCCCTGTTTTCTTTTCCTGAGCCATTTTATCTAGATTTCCTAGGTTTCTTTACTGCTTCCTGAGTACCAATGCATCCAGAAAATGTCATGTTTCAGAAAAATAAAATAATTTCTCCAAAACCATGAATTCATATTTATCACTTAAATACTTGGCAAAAAATTTCCTGACAGCTATATATGCTTCCCTTACTTACTTTTTTCTTTATACTATACCAAGTTTAGATTTCATTTCTCAGTTTATTCACACACACACACACAAATAAAAACCTATAACGAAATATGCTCTCTTGTTTCTTACTCTTGTTCTCCAAGCTAGATTTACACCCCTGCCCCAGCTAAACATTTGAAAAGAGTTAAAAATAACAATAGTTCCTACTCAAAATGATTTTTCCACTTAATACTATATCATCTTTGGATCAATTTTTATTAGTTTGTTTAAACAAAGGTGAACATCTTACTTTCAGATTCCCAGATGCTTTGAGAATATCCAGTGGAATTCTATGCCTGGAGCAGTGAAGTAGTATTCATTTTCTCTGTACTTGGCCTTGGCCTTGGCCTCATTTAGTTGATTTGAAAATCAATACCTATTGACACATTAAGTCAAGCCTGTTTGCTATCCCTGACCTAGGTCATTTGCCTACTACTCTGGTAAACCCTTACAGCTCATCTCTAAATTTTCAGTGAGGTATATACTGAGGGCCATGTCTAGGATTTCTAGTCATTATGAAATTTGGCTATGCTCCCATTGAGGAAATAGGAAGAAGTGAATATGCCAGTAACCTTGAAGACTGAGAAACCTGTCTGCAATTTCGGGAGGCAGAGGAAGCAGAGCAGAGACAGACGTGAACCATTTCAAGTTTTACTCCCCTCTTGCTTATCCCATTCTCAGAAAACAAAACTGTGAGGGAGACAGATTCTTTTGAGTATATATATATATATATATATATATATATATATATATATATATATATAAAATTTTTATATTAATTACAATTTATTCACTTTGTAAACCAGCTGTAGTCCCCTCCTTTATTCCCTCCCAATTCCACCCTTCAGACTGACTTCATGTTCTCCCATGCCCCTCCCCCAGTCCACTGATAGGAGAGGGCCTTCTCTCCTTCCATCTGACCCTAGCCTATCAGGTCTCATCAGGATTGGGTACATTGTCTTCCTCTGTAGATCGGCAAGGCTGTACCCCCCCCCCTGCCATGAGGAGGTGATCAAAGAGCCAGCCACTGAGTTAATGTCAGAGACCCCTTAGTAGGGTACTGAGCTGCCATGGAGGCTGAGCTGCCATGGCCTATCTCAGTGCAGGGGTTCTGGGTTATATCCATGAATGGTCCTTGGTTGGAGTATCAGTCTCAGAAAAGACCCCTGTGCCCAGATTTTTTGGTTCTGTTGCTCTCCTTGTGGAGCTCCTGTCCATTCTAGGTCTTACTATCTTCCCCTTCTTTCATAAGATTCCCTGCACTCTGCCCAAAGTTTGGTTATGAGCCTCAGCATCTGCTTTGAAACACTGCTAGGTAGAGTCTTTCAGAGGCCCTCTGTGATAGGCTCCTGTCCCGTTTCCTATTTTTACCCTCTTTCAACGTCCCTGTGTTTTCTTTTCTGAGTGAGGATTGATCATCTTACCCAGGGTCCTCCTTCTTGCTTAGCGTTGTCAGATGTAAAGATTTTAGTATGTTTATCCTATATTTTATGTCTAATATCCTAGACATAAGTGAGTATATACCATGTGTGTCTTTCTGCTTCTGGGATACCTCACTCAGATTGATCTTTTCTAGATCCCACTGTTTGCCTGTAAATGTCATGATTTCTTTGTTTTTAATTGCTGAGTAGAATTCCATTGTGTAAATGTACCACGATTTCGGTATCCACTCCTCCACTGAGGGACATCTAGGTTGTTTCCAGCTTTTGGCTATTGTGAAAAGAGCTGTTACAAACATGGTTGAGCAGATGTCCTTGTTGTACAGTTGAGTATATTTTGGATATAGGCCCAGGAGTGGGATAGTTGGATCTTGAGGTAGCACTATTCCTAATTGCCTGAAAAAGCACCAGATTGATTTCCAAAGTGGTTGCACAAGCTTACATTCCCACCAGCAATGGAGGAGGGTTCCTCTTTCTCCATATCCTATCCAGCATGTATTGTCAGTTGAGTTTTTGATCTTAGCTATTCTGATGAGTATGAGGTGAAAACTCAGGGTTGTTTTGATTTGCATCTCCCTGGTGAATAAGGACGTTGAGCATTTCTTTAAGTGCTTCTCTGCCATTCTATATTCCTCTACAGAGGATTCTCTGTTTAGCGAGTGAGACAGATTTGAAAGCATTTACACTGAGCCAGTGTTGTACTCCCAGAACCAATAGTAAAATCAAAGCCTTAAATTCATGGGTGAACAGTTTTCCCAATTAACAAGTGATGTGCAAAAAAGCAGCAGAAATTGTTTGTATCTGCACTGTGGATTTTCTTTTCTTTTCTTTTCAGTGTACCAGTTGTTTTTTGTTTTTTTTTTTTTTTTTTGGCCAAGAAGACGGAGGTGATTCTTCTGAAAATTAACATTTAGATATCTTTCAAACAGAGACACATTTTTTTCTTATAAGTCAGATGAAAGCCTCAATTCCCAGCATCTGTTCCTTAATGTGCATAACCACAAGGACTTGGTGTCCTTGAACAGGAGCCATCCACTCACTGTCACTCAGTAATGCTATTGACAAAATGACCACAAGCATATAGTTATGGAAAGCATAATCATACTTGTTAACAGGAGAAAAATGTCAATGAAAGTCAAAACAGAGAACCTGAACTTAACCTGAAACTTTCTCGTGGAGATTTGTGGCAAGGTTGCCCCAATAAAAAACTATAGTGAGAGCCAGAAAGGGTCTGTCCCAGAGCAAGGGGGGAAAGAAAGCTTGAAATCATCAAAGCATTCTTCTCTTGGGTGGAAGAGGAGAAGTGAGAGAATGTCTGTGTCCTCTCTCTGCACTCTGCAGATAGTTCTGTTCCTAGCTGCTTTAGTCCATGAATAATGCTTTGCGAAGGCCTTTTTTTTTTTTTTTTTGAAAAGACTCTTTGCTTTTCTCTGAAATGATTCCCAATGCACTCCATTCTAAGTTGTTAAATAGAGCTGGTTTTCTCTAGCAATGGAGGACAGGATACCTAGGGATGCAGAAAGTATTTTGTGCAGTCACCTAGGGGCATATTTTATAAGTCTACACAGAGCTGTTGTATGGCCAGCCATGGAAAATCAGAGGAACTGAAATTAGCCAAGCTTGGGGAGACATGCATTGACTATAAATGATATTTTGAGTGTGGTATATTTAAACACTTGCTAACATTAGGGAAAAGCAGATTTGAATGTACTTTTGTTAAGAGTGGACAATGCCATTTTAGCTTCCAATTATGTACCGCATTTTATTCTCTGATCATTTTAAACCGTTTTTTTTCAAGTTGTCGTTTCTTCGCAGCACAGAGGCTATCTTAACTGTTGACACTGGTTGTGTTCTTCTTACAGAATCCTGTATATCACACCTCATAGAGGACAGCTAAGAAAATGTTTGCAGTGCTTTGCTTGTAGTGAAAACAAATAAGAGAGAGAAAACTGTTAGAATTATTAAATAAAATCAGAAGAAGAGCAAAACAGAAAGATACCACATGAATGAATTTCAAACACAGAGTTACAAAAATTGTTATTTCATGACTGTAGGGGAAACTGATACGATATAGGAAGAGCACTATTTTGGTAGAGTATAGTTGCCAATTGAGAAAATTAAACCATAAAATAACAGAAATAAGTAGTATACTACTGTATTTGCAAAAAAAAAAAAAAAAAAAAAAAAAAAAAAAAAAAAAAAAAAAAAAAGTATTACTTGTGTCCGGATGTTGTCTAAGGATAGTGAGAAACATGAAGTACTAGACCATAAGTACCGAGTATTAGGAAGACCCAGTATCAGAACTGTTTTTCATAGCCTTAAATGCATGTAAACCGTAGAGGATATTTTAACTAGAATTTTAATAAAAATCTGTGTTTATGTATCTGGTATTCTATCTGACAAATCATATTGTGTCTTCTAATCAAAACCCATGACTGTGAATGTTTACATTCTGTACATATAAGGGATAAGTTGCTGAATGGAGATTACTGAACTAAGGGAGAAGGATGATTCCTATAATCATTAAATGTCAGGAAACTAGGGCAGGCAGGCCAGAAAACTATGGGGCAACAGGGATTGCCTGACAGAACAGAGAAAGGAAGAAGTACATCCCCCAGAGAGAAGTATCATCATAGATGGTAAGAAACAGTAGTACTGCCATTCAAACTTTTTATACACATCTTTATTTGGCCACTATGGAAATATCACTACATGGACCTAAAGAGAAGCAAATTCATCTTTATGTGTTCTATGTGTACATGCAGTGCCATGTATGAAAGACAAGGTCCAAAGAAAAACAAGTGGGAAAACATAGGAGAGAAAAGTCAGAAAGGAAAACAGAAGAAGAGAAGAAGTGGAAAGAGAAAGAACCCATAGAGTTGCATTATTTTGTACAATGTGTTAAAACATTGAAGAACATGTCATTCATAAGGAAAAATTTGGAAACCATGAAGAGGATCATAAAGATAAGTGAATGTTCAAAGACTAACACCAAAACACCCATTCTGAGGTACCCAGAGGAAATCATGGCATAACCCTAGTATAGGAACAGTTATTACAGAAAAAAAATACATCTGAAATAAGAATAAAAATAACAAAGACAAATTTTGTCATTTTAAGTGTCTAATTTGAAAATCCTGTTTGTAGACCAAATTAATCTAAACGACAGCTTAGAACTTGGAATACAACCTCAACCTCTCTTGTGAATATTTTCAATTAACTCATCAGGCCTATTCACAAAATAATTCATATACAAGTAATAGTTTAATATGTAGTATCAGTAGAATAATTCATATCTCCAGCTTGGCTAACTACCCACTATGTGTATGATATAAACCTGATAAGGTGAAAAGCTTCTGTTATCAAGATAACATATTTTTCATGCACATTTGAGGGGAATTTTACCTCAAGTTATTGACTTAGGCCATCTTGATTTTCCATTTTGCTTACTATTTCTTTTGTAGAAAGTATTGACTTTAAAGTTCTTTGGATACAATACACTTCAGGAACTCATGGAAAGTTAGAGTATTCATTCACCTTGGTCCTTTAAACAAATTACAAAGGCCTGTTTCTACATATAAACCGTCTCAGAGGGCATGACCAAAAGCTGGAGTCTTTTAATCTTTCCTTGCTAGTAAATGGTAGTGTGATAGAAGCAACCAATTAGAAGTATGTCACTTCTTACTGGGCAGTATATCATGGAACTACAAAGAAAAATAAACAAAAAATTTTCACTGTTCGTGATTACATGCATTCTGGTATATCTAACCCACTAAAATGACACATTCGAAGGAAGAGAATAAGATAGTATTAGATGAGTAGAAAAGGAATCACAAATTCTACCCAGGTAGATCCAATTTTCATAAGCGATCCTTTACCACCTGGCTGCGTGTAACAAGACTGCTTCCAAATTCTCATGACAGCTCTAAAATATTCGATTTTGCAAATAGAGATAGAAAGCAGTCTTTTGAAATGAAAAAAAATACTTTAAAAATGAACATATCCAAAAGTTCTTCAACATGGAAACAATAACCTTTATAATATACATTTGGATGAGGTGTGCATTGGACTGGAAAGAAGAGGAAACACAAACTCTAATGCAACATAGTCCTAGAGAGTAATATAAAACAGGGACTAATCACTTAAAGAAAGGCTAGCATGTAATTGAATAAACGAAAGCCTAAAGCTCAGTGCACATTCCCATAATCCAACATGGCTACCTTCCACCGGTTTTCTGAGAAGTCAGTTTTGTATGCCCTAGTCATTGTCTGAGTTTTCTTCTTCCTGCTCTAACTGAAGCAATGGCACTTCTTCAATACTGAAATGTCTGTATTTTGTGGTGAGATATTAGGTCTTTCTTGTTAATTTAATAACAATGAGTCATTTAGCCTGTGATTATAACATCAAGAAGATTGTCCTTGGGGAGATGGCTCATCTCGTAAATCATTTGTTGTGTGTCAGGACTGGAGCTTAGATCCCTAAGATATGAGTAAATGATGGGGGGGGGGCTGATGACCCACCAGTAGAAGGAGTAAGCAGGCTAGGTACAATAAGAAAATCAAGAGCCCAGAGCTCAAATGAGAGGCGAGACGTTGCATCTATAAATAAGGTAAAGATTTATCAAGGACAACATAGGTTTCTGAAACACTGCATGTTATATGTGTACACACACACACACACACACACACACACACACACACACACACACCTTGGAAAGGTGAGCCTGTAATTGTAAGTGATGGTGTGAGAGGTGTGAGCCACTTACATGAAGTAAGTGACACACAAATACATTTTCCTACTTGTGCCTCAGGGAAGGTAGAAATAGGGAAGATGCATGGGGGCATTTGGCGAGTACCATGTTGATAGAAACCAAACTTTCATCATAGACTGACTTTAACATCCTCACGAGGTGATTGTTAGAGCAGTACATCATGTGGCTAATGATTAAGAACTGTAATTACACAGTTGATTTATTAATGATTACATCCTTTAATTCATTTTACATTGGTATCAAATAAATAACCTCAATTTGTCTAAAGCAAATTAAACTAACATGTTCAGCATCAGGTGAACGTCATGAGAAATTTAACTCTTATCCTCAGGGGACCCTGTGTAGGTGGATGGTCAAAAAGATTTTCTTGAT
This sequence comes from Psammomys obesus, assembly GCF_907164565.1. Taxonomy (NCBI): domain Eukaryota; kingdom Metazoa; phylum Chordata; class Mammalia; order Rodentia; family Muridae; genus Psammomys; species Psammomys obesus. The sequence goes on from NW_026596064.1 coordinate 18,385,116, forward strand.
TGCTTTGATTGAGATTTAGAAGTTCAGAGATCAAAAAGCGTTCGTTTTCGCTGTTGTTGAGTGTGAAGGGGATGAGCAGGTTAAGAATTAGCATAAGCCCTCAGTTAAAAGACCATAGGCTTCTTCCCATTTAGTTGCCTAACTTCACACCTATCAAGTCCGTCCTGGTTACAGTGATATTCCTCAATGACTCCTATTTGTACCCCAATCAACTTACATTGAAGGTTCTTTTTTAATATTTACCTTAAAAAAAGTTATGAAAGATATAAAACAACAAAAATGCCTGCGATGAAACTGGCAGTTCTTTGAGTTCCATGAATAAAGAAGTTATTATTAGCAAAGAAAAAAAAATCATTATCTTGGGTTTGCCCTGTAAAATGAACTATAAAATCCATATGGTCTTATGAAAAAGTAACATGTCAAAAAGTCTGGCCTCAATCTGGAAGCTATTTCAGACATATGTTTCCACATTAGTATGTCCTGTTGCCATCCCAGTCTTTCATTTCATTCTGCCTCGATTGTGTCCACCAGCAAAGAACCCTCCTCTACCATGGCAAGATGCATTCTGTACCGGTCTCTAACTATTAACATTTTGTAGCTCAACCTTGAAACAGTCACAGAGCAGGAAGAAGTTTTTGTAGATGGGAAAACAAACAAACTAATGGCTTGTGAAGCTTAGGAACAAAGCTGCTGCCAGAGAAATCTGACAGTCACAGAGTGTTCTTGAAGCATTGGGTGAGAAGAACAGATTTCTGATTTATGCTCAGAGTCTGGAGGTCGTGAAAATTCATTTGAAAGTTTAATGTGAGCAAGGCATACACACTGAAAAATTAAGCTTATGGAAAGTGTATCCCTTATGAAGCAGATATTTATATATGAATCGGGATTAATTGCTTAATCAATTCAAACATACAGATTTATATCTGTTTATAAAGTCTATTGTAAAAAGAAAAAAAAACCCCTGATTCTTAGAATCTTTCCATGTGATACAGTCCTATTAACATAGCATCATCGATTAGGTAAGTTTCTTCACGTTACAATCACATTTAAGAAGTAAAATAATAAGATCAGAGACTGTGGATGTTAAAAATTTGCCGCCACTGCCCAAGTGTGCTATACCCTACTTCCTGATAATAACAAAGTAGTCCTGTCCTGAAGGATGGTAGTCTTGTGGATGGAGAGGCGAACCCTCTTACCCTTTTCTTTTCCCAGTCTCACCATAGTAACCACATAAAGGAACCTGCTTTCTGAAAATTTTCTACAATGTCTAAAACAACACTCAATAAAGTCAGTTGTTTAACATGATTTATTAAAAGAGCACATTTGGAAAAAATATATAGAGAAAAAGAGAAGGGATATTAAAATGATTTCAAGGAATAGCTGTATAATGGTGATAAAGATAGACTATGAATCTAGAAAATTTAATGAAAACATCATTTACGTTCTAACTAGGAAATTGACTAGTTGTTTAAGGAGAAAAATAGAAATGAAAGCACAGATAGAATATCCACTTAAACTTCTGATGGTAACATTTTCAACTTAATTTTACATAGGACCATTTTCCCTAAATGCCATATGTATTTGTGATTCTAGGTATTACAGTATTTCAGAATATCTGCATGCTGAAATTTGAGTAGTCCACACACTCAAACACTTAAAGCGTTTGTTAATCTTCATTTGAATACCTTCCTATTCCATAGAGTAAAAAAGGCATGTTAAGAATACAAGCACAGGAATAAAAGCAGAGAGAAAAACCATAATAATATCCAAATATGTATGAATGAAATATTTTAATTTTCATATCTAGCTTTCTATATTTCCTGCATTCTTCTTAAAGGATGCAAAGTGTGACAGCTCTACTCATGGCCCCAGGTCTACCTTACTCCATGCTGGGCTATCTGACAGATTTCCTCATTTACTTGCCTAGGAAAGCAAGCTGTGATCTGTGACTGGGTGAATTACATGTTATTTTAACCTTGGATTTTCCCAACATTCATATCCTTGGACTATGGGTGAAAGCTAGAAAAGATGAACATATGCAGTTTTTAGTAGTTGACATGTCTAATAATAAAAGTTTTTTCATGTTTGTGTTCTTAATTTGGTACAAAGATGAGATATACTTTGTATGCTCCTCATGTTTTCTTAATTGCTGTGTCTTTTACACTAACTTTTCTCTGTTCCTTGCTGACAGATTTTTGTTCTGACTTTTTTGAAATACAGCTTGCTGTGATCTGTCTACCCAGGCAAAAACCCTAGCAAGCCTTGTGACATTGAATGAAAGTCTTGAAACAACACTCCACTGATTATATATATATATATATATATATATATATATATATATATATATATAT